>NW_018403706.1:156013-237502 GCF_002113885.1 Mizuhopecten yessoensis | reverse complement strand
GGATTCCTGCCCCATCCCCAGGGGCTAGGGCGGGGCCCCAAAGGGAACATTTACCAATATTTTCAAATTCTTATCCATTGATGACATGACAAGTATTGTATTTCACTTAGTTTACATGCTGATTTCCACATCACATCTAAACAATAAAATAAAGCTACCAGTACCTATGATATAACTCAGGTGACCGCTAAGGCCCTTGGGCCTCTTGTTTTAACACTTACGTGTTTAGGCAGTGCAGTTTCTGCAAACGAATCTCGTTTGGTGTTACTCTATCATGACTTCCGTGATAGATGTCGACTGCTGACGGACAGACTTACAACACAGGGTTCCGTGAAAGATGTCGACTGCTGACGGACAGACTTAATTACTAAACAGGGTTTCCGTGATAGATGTCGACTGCTGACGGACACACTTACAACACAGGTTTCCCGTGATAGATGTCGACTACTGACGGACACACTTACAACACAGGGTTTCCGTGATAGATGTCGACTGCTGACGGACACACTTACAACACAGGTTTCCCGTGATAGATGTCGACTACTGACGGACACACTTACAACACAGGGTTTCCGTGATAGATGTCGACCACTGACGGACAAACTTACAATACAGGTTTCCCGTGATTGATGTCGACTACTGACGGACACACTTACAACCCAGGGTTTCCGTGATAGATGTCGACTACTGACGGACAAACTTACAATACAGGTTTCCCGTGATGGATGTCGACTACTGACGGACACACTTACAACACAGGGTTTCCGTGATAGATGTCGATTGCTGACGGACACACTTACAACACAGGTTTCCTGTGATAGATGTCGACTACTGACGGACACACTTACAACACAGGGTTTCCGTGATAGATGTCGACTGCTGACGGACACGCTTACAACACAGGGTTTCCGTGATAGATGTCGACTGCCGACGGACACACTTACAACACAGGGTTTCCGTGATAGATGTGGACTGTTGACGGACAAACTTACAACAGAGGGTTTCCGTGATAGATTTCGACTGCTGACGGATTTCGATAGATTACTCCTGATAGTAGTATTGATTACTGGAACAAGCTTGATAATTTACTAGATCATGTAAATGATGACTCGAGGTAAACAAATGCAGACATTATTATTACTGGTGACATTAATGTAAATATAAGCAATATTCAGCCAAACTCCCGTTTATAAAGACTTCTAACACAATATAATCTGTACAATTATGAAATTTTACAAGAATAACTTAGGATTCTTCTACCTCAATTGATATTGTCCTTACCAATAATGGTACTGTACTATTGTTAAAAATGAAATTGTAACTCTTCCAATTTGTAGTGATCACTCTGTAATCAACTTCAGTGCTTCTTACTCTGTATTTAGACAACATGCACTATTGCTGATGTTATGAACCAGATGATTGATAACATAAACTGGGTAAGTATAAATGAACAACAAGATGTAAATGATTTTAATACTGTACTTGTTGATGCTATTAATAAAGCTATAGATGACTGTATACCTATAAAGAAAATTACTATCCGACCAAATGATAAGCAATGGATGACAAACGAGATAAGGTTAAAGCTAAGACAGAAGAATAGAATCCATAAAAAAGCAATACAGACCAATAATCCAGATCATTGGGCAAATTTTAGGAACATCAGAAATGAAGCCTTCAGCTTAAAATGTACCACTAAGGTCGATATATACAAAATTTAGAACACTCTCTAAATGATCCCAATGTCTCATCATCTAAATGGTCGAAAACCACAAAAACTATTCTTAAGATTAACAACAAGTCACTCATTATTCCACCATTAAATGACAATAACACTGTTTTGTTTCATCCACTTGATAAAGCTGAATGTCTTGTTGAATATTTTAAAGCCATATCAACATCTTCTGATAATATTGATCCTTTGCCTCCTGTTCCTGAGTCTCCTAACATACTTAATAACATTTTATTTCAAGAGCAGGATGTGAGGGTTCAACTAACTTTACTTAATGATAAGAAACCTGCAGGATCTGATGAAATTATACCGAAAGTTATTAAACTTCTTTCTCCATCACTAATAATTCCCCTTACTACATGTATGTTATTTAATAAAACCATGTCATCTGGTTCTATTCCTCTGCCTTGGAAATGGGCTGATATTAATGCTATATATAAAGGTAAAGGTGATAAAAATGATTTCTCAAATTACCGTCCAATTTCTATTACTTCATGTTTCAGTAAAATATTAGAAACAAACATTTTCAAGCAGTTATATAATCATTTACTGGAATTCGAACTACTAACAAAATGCCAGTCTGGATTTATTCCTGGTGACTCTACTGTTTATCAATTATTATCCATGTTTAATACTATTATACAAAAACTTGATGAAGGACTTGAAATTTGATCAATATTTTGTGATGTAAGCAAGCAAGCTACATGTTAACAAGCTACGTAGACAATGTTTTGCCCTACTCCATTGTAACCTTTTTGCTACTGGGATCAATCCAATGACAGGTGCAAAGTTATATAAGTCTATTGGTTTGTCTAGAACCCTCTTTGGCTGTGAACTTTGGTTTTCTCTAACAGAAACTGATTTGTCTCGTATTGAAACATTACATCACTTATGTGCAAAGCTCATTCAAAGTTTTCCCCGTCGCACACGATCAGATATCGCTCTCAGTATGTTAGGCCTTACCTCATTACACCTCGAGGTTGAATTTCCCGAACTTCGTTTTTTTGCTGCTTTATGTAGACTAGAAACACGATTCACTGTAAAGAGAATTTTTATGTTTCGTCTTTTTCACACATATTTTGGATTTTTTTTCAAGGTGGAAAAGGTTTTGTTTCAGATGTTTGGAAAATCTTTCATAAGTATGAATTACATGATGTATTGTTGGCCTTCTTAGAAAAAGATTTTTTCCTCTTAAACAATTATGGGAACGTCTTACGAAGGGTGTTCTAATTCGTTATTACACTTATGAGTGGAGGCAGCGCCTCCTTCTCAGCAGAGACTTTTCTAGATTTAGGTATCTGCAATATGATATCTGTCTTTCGACTATTTGGTTTTTATCTAAACGTTTTCCCTTCTTTTGTAGAACGTGCGCTAATGTTGCAAAGCTCTGGATTATTTCTCCAGATTGTGAATTAGCATGTGCACAATGCAATGTGCTTGTAGCCGATGCAGTTGCTCATTGTATCTTGGACTGCTCTGGCGAAGTAGTGTTAGCTTTACGCGATAACATCTTCTCCAAAATTATCAACCACTACCCTGTTCATGCTTACGTTGCACTGGACCAGACGAGTCGGGATATTTGAATAGCAACGTTTCTTGGCTCTCCTCCTGATCTTTTCGAGATATATTTGGAGAAGAGGACGACCTTTTATTGTCTTTTGTACGAGACTGTTGCATTTTTGCAGAGAAAGCTTCTGCTCTTACCTTCCAATAATATATGAATTCCTGTAAATAACTTTTTTGTATTATACAGGTTGAAGGCTATGCAATCGTTAAATGTATAAGTTTGCATCATTCAATCAGCTTATTTTTCAGTCATTATACTTTATTTTGTAACTGTATTAATTTTCTTATATCTATTGTTTACTTAAAATATGCATTTTATATAACTCTTCATGTTTGGAGGACTAAAGATATGAATAAAGAAGGCATTTGATCGTGTCTGGCATCCTGGTTTATTATTTAAACTTAAAAAATGGTATTAAAGGAAATCTCCTTAATTGGTTTGAAGATTACTTAACTAATCGTAAGCATAGAGTGATAACAGAACACTTCTTCTCATCATATAGACAGGGAAGTGCTGGTGTTCCCCAGGGACCAGTCCTCGGTCCGTTTCTATTTCTGATTTATATAAATGATATTACTGAATGTATAACAAATGAGAAACGACTATTTACCGATGATACATCTCTTTTTAAGGTGATACAAACTACTCCACTCGATGCAGCCAATAGTCTATCCAGTGATCTTGAAAATGTAAATATAAGGTCTAAGAAATGTGACATTCATTTTAATCCTACTGAAACAGAGTATTTAACTTTTAGTCGGAAACGAAATATAATTTCCCCTGATGTATTTTTTCAAAATAAAACTGTAGCAAATGTGTCAACTCATTAAGGTTAGCATTATCAGTATTGGGTAGCAGTTTGATGGTATGCACATATAAGCCCTGACTGACCCCCGGGGCTGATGGGAGGGGCCAAAAAGGGTTGAATTGACTGGAATTTCAAAAATCTTTTTCTCAAGACCCAGATATGGTAGAATCAAACACTCTTCATAGATGGAAGGGTCTTAAGGTGCTTTACCAAAATTGTGAATTTCATGACCCTGGGGTCTCACGTGTACCCCTGGGGAGGGGGTAAACTTTACTATTGTTTATATAGGGAAATCACATTTTGGACCAATATTTGCTTAATTGTCATTGAAAGTAATTCAATTTGGGTAAGCATTATCAGTATTAGGTAGCAGTTTGATAGTATGCACCTATGAGCCCTGACTGACCCCCAGGGGCTGATGGGTGGGGCCAAAAAGGGTTGAATTGACTGAAATTTCAAAAATCTTCTTCTCAAGACCCAGATATGGTAGAATCAAATACTCTTCATAGATGGAAGGGTCTTAAGGTGCTTTACCGAAATTGTGAATTTCTTGACCCTGGGGTCTCACGTTTCCCCCTGGGGAGGGGGTAAACTTTACTATAGTTTATATAGGGAAATCACATTTTGGACCAACATTTGTTTAATTTTCATTGGAAGTAATTCAATTTGGGTTAGCATTATCAGTATTGGATAGCAGCAAAATTTATTATGGTTTATAATGGCGAATGATACTTTGAATATTACATGTTAATAACTTGATTGGAATTATAACCCTGAGTTGACAGTTTGATACTTTGAAAATTTTGAGCCAGCCCTACCCCCAAGGGCTGTAGGGTGGGGCTCAAAGGAGTCAGTGTGCTAAAATTTCTTCATTTTCCTTGTTTAGAATCAGAGGTACTAGTTTCAAATACTTTTTAGTCATACATCTGTATGCTAGATTTTGAATAAGGTGATTTTATTGTTTTTTGTCACTGAATGATATTTCTGTTCGTGTTAAAAACAAAATCAACTCTCTGTATAAATATATCAGGTGACCGTTAAGGCCCATGGACCTCTTGTTTGTCCGGCAATCTCCTCCTACATTTTTCTACCAATCTCTTTGAAACTTGGTATACATTATAATCATGATGTGAGGTTGTGTCTCCATTAAAAGAATTTTGATTCGACAATATTTTCAAAAGTTATTGCCCTTTGTTCATTTCAGTATTTGAATTTTGTCCGGCGAATTTCTCCTACATTTTTCAACGGATCTCTTTGAAACTTACTAGGCTAAATAATCATGATATGTTGTTGTGTTTCCTTGAAAAGAATTTTGATTCGAAAATATTTGCAAAAGTTATTACCCTTTGTTCATTTCAGTATTTGATTTTTGTCCGGCAATCTCCTCCTACATTTTTCAAAGGATCTCTTTGAAACTAAGTAGGCTAAATAATCATGATATGTTGTTGCATTTCCTTGAAAAGAATTTTGATTCAACAATTTTTGCAAAAGTTATTGCCCTTTGATTATTTCAGTTTTTGATTTTTTTTTGTCTAGAGTTTTTCTCCTACATTTTTATAGCATGTCAGCTAACCACTCTTTGAATGATGCAGATCTTATTTCAGTGTAAGAAAGTATATAACACTATTCGACGGGCGTATATTGTTCCGCCCCGCGGTACTCTTGTTAACAGTTTTATTGAAATATTTAAACAAGAAATTTACAGTTAAAATACACCATTCGTGGTTAAATATCTAACCAAAGATATTATGAATCTAGTTTATTAAGTTTTGTGTTACCAGAAGGAAAACACTTCCACTGTAATGATTTCTGTGGTTTGTTACCTAAAGAAAACAGTATTTCTAACTCACGACTGACTTAATGTTGTGATACCATAAGGGTAAAAAATACTTTCATCAGTCAATAGTTGAAATGTTTAACCTTGGTTTATAAATGGCATAACTTGCCAACATGTAAGTGTGCCCGATGTTTAGATGATGTCATTATAGATTTTTAGATGATGTCATTATAGATTTTGAAATGTGCGCTAATATGAGTTGTTTCGAATGGATACCTGGAGGTGTTCCATGTTGGTATTTTAAGGTAGAAAAACACATTATTATATATTCTGGAGTTTAATATATATACTTATAACTACTTACCAATAATGTACTGTTTATTGATTTGTTGGTGATGTCTTTATCAAGCGTGACGGAAAGCAATGCTTTATACTTACAAGACTAGTGTATATTTGATAAATTTTAAGCATATTTTTGAAAACTTATGTGTTGTTATCTGAGGTACATAAAAATGGATGCATTTACTATATTTTTCTATATTAGCCAGACTATATGACTTGTGTGTAAATGTCTGTTAAAATATGTTCAACTTATTGTATTTTGCTAGAAATCGTTAAAATTACACTGTTGATTTGATGTGAAATAAAATGTTGTCATGTATCTTGGTAAATATAATACATTATCAAATATCTATTTGTATTTAAAAGAAATATTCTATGTTATGGATATTCAGATATCAAAACTCCATTTATCAAGCATATCAGAGTGAATACAATACCAAGTTTGCATTTCTTATCGTAAATATTCAATTAATCTGAATTTGGTTTTTGAATATTTATAATCATTTAAATATCCTTACACATAAGTTTGTCCATATCTTTGGGATGACTCCCACTGACTTCATCGATAATTCATCAATAGATGGATAAACAGCTTCACATAACTTTGTCTATTATCATAGATAGATAAACAGCTTCACATACCTTTGTCTAATATCAATAGATAGATAAACAGCTTCACATAACTTTGTCTAATATCAATAGATAGATAGATAGATAAACAGCTACACATAACTTTGTCTAATAACATAGACAGATAAACAGCTTCACATAACTTTGTCTAATAACATAGATAGATAAACAGCTTCACATAACTTTGTCTAATAACATATATAGATAGATAAACAGCTTCACATAACTTTGTCTAATATCAATAGATAGATAAACAGCTTCACATAACTTTGTCTAATAACATAGATAGATAAACAGCTTTACATAACTTTGTCTAATAACATAGATAGATAAACAGCTTCACATAACTTTGTCTAATATCAAAGAATTTCTTGACCTTTAATCAATGGTCTCAAGTTGAAAATAAAAGTACCCAAATATTAAAAATGTCCGATTGCATGTCTGGAAAAGTTGCACATGGGCTGATTCAGGGGCACGTTAATATGAAAGATATAAAAATAAAATAAAATGATAGACTCAATTCTTGTCAAATTCCTAAATATCTCTGATCATTCATGCGGTATTCAATGATACTCATTAAAATCTAGATATTTTTGAAAACACAACTTATTGCAATGATGCCCAAGTTCATTGGACATTTCGGTTGTCAATTATAACATGAAGTAAGCTTCGTTTGTTCCGTTTTGTAGTTGTTTCATTTGTCACAACTTTATCTACACAAGATGTAAGTTATAATACCAGGAAGAAATAGATACACGTATTTTTGGGTAATATACGACCGTGCCGGATGTTTTATAATATCATGAAGCTTATTAAAACCAAATAAGATACCTGTATTGGAACCTATATTTTTATCTTTTTTTTTCATTCATAACAAAAATAAAAGCATGTTGATAATAATAAAAATACCGCCAATGATCAGGAACCAATGTTAACTTAAAGACAAGGATTAATACAACCCAATGAACACTGTTATTGCTGTTTTTTGGTAATAATTTATCTTACAACTTGTTATTAGAAAGAAACACATAAAAACGAAGAAATGTTACGATATTCATACCTGTAGGTCGAGAGTTGAGCAGATATTATTGTATGCTGGTACACTTGTATTTCACGTGCACATGGTTGTTATGGAAACTATTTGATGTCTTTCAATTCACATCTATCAGAAAGTGACTGGAATTAAAAATGGAAGTAAACTTTTGGTGAAAATTAATTCTTTTTATGTTGTTGTTATATTTTAGTGATTAGCTCATAGCTTATGCACTGTTGTTTTAACACTTACGTGTTTAGGCAGTGCAGTTTCTGAAAACGAATCTCGTTTGGTGTTACGTACTCTATCATGACCTCCGTGATAGATGTCGACTGCTGAAGGACACACTTACAACACAGGGTTTCCGTGATAGATGTCGACTGCTGACGGACACACTTACAACACAGGGTTTCCGTGATAGATATCGACAGCTGATGGACACACTTACAACACAGGGTTTCCGTGATAGATGTCGACTGCTGACGGACACACTTACAACACAGGGTTTCCGTAATAGATGTCAACTGCTGACGGACACACTTACAACACAGGGTTTCCTTGATAAATGTCTACAGCTGACGGACACTTATAACACAGGGTTTCCTTGTTAAATGTCGACTGCTGACGGACACACTTACAGCACAGGGTTTCCGTGGTAAATGTCGACTGCTGACGGACACACTTACAACACAGGGTTTCAGTGGTAAATGTCGACTGCTGACGGACACGCTTACAACACAGGGTTTCCGTGGTAAATGTCGAGTGCTGACGGACACACTTACAACACAGGGTTTCCGTGGTAAATGTCGACTGCTGACAGACACACTTTCAACACAGGGTTTCCGTGATAGATGTCGACTGCTGACGGACACACTTACAACACAGGGTTTCTGTGATAGATGTCGACTGCTGACGGAAACACTTACAGCACAGTGTTTACAAACATGCAGGTTGTTGAAGACTATGGACAAGTTGTATGGCCATGATCTTATAGAAATATGCTGTTTGTTTGTGTGATATGGCAGTCGATGTTTTGGATTAAGGTCAATGGTGAGCCTTGTAGAACATACAATCAAAGACACTCGGAACATGTCCTTCATTTCGGTAACTGAATTATCGCATTCCAAATTCATGTCGTTATGACGACTATTTCTACAATGTATAGTATGATTATATTGCATGGAGCGCATCCCAGTGGTTGTCAATCTCTGATCATTGCTATTGATTATTATTATTTTATATGTACATTTTGTACATGTAACAATCAGTCTTGGTTATTCTCTGGTAAACTTGGCAGATACAAACTCCCGTATAACATATATTATTATTCAAATAACCATTTCTCACTTGTTCTAATATTAATACTAGTTATAATGTATATGGATATTGAAAAAATCCAGGTCCTGAAACATCTGTTCAGTAAGAAATAAACTGGATATAGTTGAAGCTGAATTGAGTGATAACGATATCATATGTTTAACTGAAAGCCATCTTAATGAAACGATTGATGACAATGACTTGTTACTCCAAAGATTTTCTGAACAAATTTTCAGAAAAGACCGCTGTCTACGTCCTGAGGGAAGCATTATAATTTATTATAAGGACAATAGCAATATGAGAAGAAGACTAGATCTCGAGATTCCTGATTTAGAATTATTATGGTCAGAGATTACACTTAGCAACAAAAAACTCCTCCTAGGTTGTATTTATAGACCTCCTGACAGTAGTATTGATTACTGGAACAAGCGTGATAATTTACTAGATCATGTAACTGATGACTCGTATTGTTACTTGTGACATTAATGTAAATATGAGCAATATTCAGCCAAACTCCCGTTTAAAAAGACTTCTAACAAAATATAATCTGTACAATTATGTAATTCTACAAGAATAACTCAGGATTCTTCTACATCAATTGATATTGTCCTTACCAATAATGGTACTGTACTATTGTTAAAAATGAAATTGTAACTCTTCCAATTTGTAGTAATCACTCTATAATCAACTTCAGTGCTTCTTACTCTGTATTTAGATAACATGCACTATTGCCGATGTTATGAACCAGATGATTGATAACATAAACTGGGTAAGTATAAATGAACAACAAGATGTAAATGATTTTAATACTATACTTGTTGATGCTATTAATAAAGCTATAGATGACTGTATACCTATAAAGAAAATTACTTTCCGACCAAATGATAAGCTATGGATGACAAACGAGATAAGGTTAAAACTAAGACAGAGGAATAGAATCCATAAAAAAGCAAAACAGACCAATAATCCAGATCATTGGACAAAATTTAGGAACATCAGAAATGAAGCCATCAGCTTAAAATGTACCACTAAAGATCGATATATACAAAATTTAGAACACTCTCTAAATAATCCCAATGTCTCACCATCTAAATGGTGGAAAACCACAAAAACTATTCTTAAGATTAACAACAAGTCACCCATTATTCCACCATTAAATTACAATAACACTGTTTTGTTTCATCCACTTGATAAAGCCGAATGTCTTGTTGAATATTTTAAAGCCATATCAACATCCTCTGATAATGTTGATCCTTTGCCTCCCGTTCCTGAGTCTCCTAACATACTTAATAACATTTTATTTCAAGAGCAGGATGTGAGGGATCAACTGACTGTACTAAATGATAAGAAAACTGCAGGATCTGATGAAATTATACCGAAAGTTATTAAACTTCTTTCTCCATCACTAATAATTCCCCTTACTATGTTCTTTAATAAAACCATGTCATCTGGTTCTATTCCTCTGCCTTGGAAATGGGCTAATATTAATGCTATATATAAAGGTAAAGGTGATAAAAATGATTTCTCAAATTACCGTCCAATTTCTATTACTTCATGTTTCAGTAAAATATTAGAAAAAAACATTTTCAAGCATTTATATAATCATTTACTGGAACTCGAACTACTAACAAAATGCCAGTCTGGATTTATTCCTGGTGACTCTACTGTTTATCAATTATTATCCATGTATAATACTATTATACAAAAACTTGATGAAGGACTTGAAATTTGATCAATATTTTGTGATGTAAGCAAGCAAGCTACATGTTAACAAGCTACGTAGTCAATGTTTTGCCCTACTCCATTGTAAACTTTTCGGTACTGGGATCAATCCAATGACAGGTGCAAAGTTATATAAGTCTATTGGTTTGTCTAGAACCCTCTTTGGCTGTGAACTTTGGTTTTCTCTAACAGAAACTGATTTGTCTCGTATTGAAACATTACATCACTTATGTGCAAAGCTCATTCAAAGTTTTCGCACACGATCAGATATCGCTCTCAGTATGTTAGGCCTTACCTCATAACACCTCGATGTTTAATTTGCCAAACTTCGTTTTTTTGCTGCTTTATGTAGACTAGATACACGATTAAGTGTAAAGAGAATTTTTATGTTTCGTCTTTTTTACACATATTTTTTTTTTTTCAAGGTGGAAAAGGTTTTGTTTCAGATGTTTGGAAAATCTTTCATAAATATGAATTACATGATGTATTGTTGGCCTTCTTACAAAAAGGATTTTTTCCTCTTAAACAATCATAGGAACGTCTTACGAAAGGTGTTCTAATTCGTAATTACACTTATGAGTGGAGGCAGCGCCTCCTTCTCAGCAGAGACTTTTCTAGATTTAGGTATCTGCAATATGATATCTGTCCTTCGACTATTTGGTTTTTATCTAAACGTTTTCCCTTCTTTTGTAGAACATGCGCTAATGTTGCAAAGCTCTTGATTATTTCTCCAGATTGTGAATTAGCATGTGCACAATGCAATGTGCTTGTAGCCGATGCAGTTGCACATTGTATCTTGGACTGCTCTGGCGAAGTAGTGTTAGCTTTACGCAATAACATCTTCTCCAAAAGTATCAACCACTACCCTGTTCATGCTTACGTTGCACTGGACCAGACGAGTCGGGATATTTGAATAGCAACGTTTCTTGGCTCTCCTCCTGATCTTTTCGAGATATATTTGGAGAAGAGGACGACCTTTATTGTCTATTGTACGAGACTGTTGCATTTTTGCAGAGAAAGCTTCTGCTCTTACCTTCCAATAATATATGAATTCCTGTAAATAACTGTTTTTGTATTATACAGGTTGAAAGCTATGCAATCGTTAAATGTATAAGTTTGCATTATTCAATCAGCTTATTTTTTCAGTCATTATACTTTATTTTGTAAATGTATTAATTTTCTTATATCTATTGTTTACTTAAAATTTGCATTTCATATAACTCTTCATGTTTGGAGGACTAAAGATATGAATGAAGAAGGCATTTGATCGTGTCTGGCATCCTGGTTTATTATTTAAACTTAAAAAATATGGTATTAAAGGAAATCTCCTTAATTGGTTTAAAGATTACTTAACTAAATGTAAGCATAGAGTGATAACAGAACACTTCTTCTCGTCATATAGACAGGTAAGTGCTGGTGTTCCCCAGGGACCAGTCCTCGGTCCGTTTCTATTTCTGATTGATATAAATGATATTACTGAATGTTTAACAAATGAGAAACGACTATTTGCCGCTGATACATCTCTTTTTAAGGTGATACAAACTACTCCACTCGATGCAGCCAATAGTCTATCCAGTGATCTTGAAAATGTAAATATAAGGTCTAAGAAATGGGACATTAATTTTAATTCTACGGAAACAGAGTATTTAACTTTTAGTCGGAAACGAAGTATAATTTCCCCTGATGTTATTTTTCAAAATGAAACTGTAGCAAATGTGTCAACTCATTAACATCTTGGGGTATTTTTTTTCTGAAAATTGTAAGTGGCATCACCATATCAACTTTATTCATAATAAAGCGTATAAACGTATTTTATTGAAATCTGTAAAATATAAAATGAGTCGTAAAACACTAATCACTATATATACCGCTTATATTAGACCTATACTAGAATATGGTGATATTATTTTTGATAATTGTATTCAGCAGGAGGCAACTTTACTTGAATCTATCCAAATAGAGGCTGCTCGAATAATTACAGGACTGCGTAAAGGAACCTCCCACTATAAACTTTATTGTGAACTTGATTGGGACACCCTTGCTGCAAGACGGAAAAAACACAGACTTATTCAGACTATACAAAATTCTTACAGAAACTGCCCCCACTTATTTAACTGAATTAATTGAACCCTTTTTCAACAATATGAACTCATACCTATTAAGAAATGAAAGAATCTTTACAATTCCTGTGTGCAGAACAAATATTTATGCCAAAATCTTTATTCCGTCTACACTTAAAGATTATAATGAACTTGCAGCAAGGTTTGACCTGACTAACATCATATCACTATACCAATTTAAATAACTTTGAAGAAGAGCTGTAAGTGACATCTTGTTACTAGACACAAGTAGAAACTACAACATCCTACTCTGTCAACTTAGAAATTCTTCAAGTAACCTTAATTTTGATCTACACAGAGATCATCTTCTTAAATCACCAATTTGTACCTGTGGTAATGCCCATAAATCAGTACATCATTTTTTCCTCATTTGTAACGAGTATGATGAACCACGTCACATCCTCAAGGATACATGATTTGATGTTAATCACAATCACTACACTATGGATGTACTTCTATCTGGCTGTGGTGATTGAGATAAACAAACCAATGTAAATATATTCCAATGTACTACTGGGTTTGTGAGAGCTACACATAGATTTCCTCATATATAATACATTATATATTTCTGGTTTGATATTATGTCTCTTAAATTCTACTTAATAAACATTGTGTGTCATCATCACCCTTTCTTTTTCCTATGGCCGCCTTCCCCCTTTTGATCTGATAGGCATATATTTTGTATGTTTTGAATGCTATGTATCATTCATTATAATTATTGCATACTGTTGTTTTGTGATAGAATAATTACTAAGTAAGGACAATCTTATAATGGTGGACCAATTCAAAACCTCAGTTTGCATCTTTCTGTTTACTCATTTTTGTCATCGATATAGTATTAAATGTTCTAAAGAGAATGTAAAATCCTTGATTTACCTACTTATAAACAAACCCCTACAAAATGCATGCATAAAAAAATATTGATTTGAATCCTCCAACACTTAAAAATCTGCCAAATTCTTTCTTTCTTAATTATCTTAACTGAAAATCAGAATGCATTATCTATGACTAGCCCCAAACTCATGGGTGGATGACCAGTGGCTGATAAGCCATGTGGACATTTTTGGTCTGTATCCCATGAGTGGAGGGATTCCTGTCATGGATGCTGGATTCGACCCTCAAAAATTATTCATTTTGGAAAACATGATGAATACACTTTTTTTATATATATAAGAACAACTCTTAAATATTGTCCTCCCTTCCAAACTCATATCTCATATTCTAACATTTTATGTTTCATACTTAAAATATTCAACTTTGAAATTTCAAAATAATAACATATTTTATTATATATATACATATATATATATTTATATGCTCATTGTTACCTTTAGGAGAGAACTAATATAGGCTATGCCTGTTATTCAATCCTTTTTCTAAATGAAATAAAATTTGTTGAAATTGAAATTTCGGCAAAGTAAATTGAAATAATAACCCGAGCTAAGACTTTATTAGTCAAACCAAAATGTTAGGTTTTGACTTGAATGTTGAAGGGACCTGACAAATAGTGAAAGCGGACGTTAGTACAGTGTGCCCACAATGTTTTCTTTGTGGGCAGTCATCCTGTAGGAAGGTAATCAATGAGGGCTTTTCATTAGCTGACTAGAAATTTTGCATCCTTTATATCAAATCTAATCCCGAAATAAGTCAAAAGCATTTTCCCCAGTATCTAATATATGCTATTGTATATTTCACGCGAGGAATGTTTTTAAAGCATTTTTAAAGCATTTTTAAAGCGGAATTTCACATAACCTTTTGTGTTCCTTGCAAGGCATCACACGGGCAAAGACTTAACATAGTATGCGCTATACAGTGTTAATGTTTAGTATTCACTAGGAATAAGTGGTAAGAAAAAACAGAATTTACTAAATTGATGCAGGAATCCAAACATAGTAATCATTTTCTGCACACTAGTTGAATGGTCGGGTCAACGCCTAGGGAGATTTAGCATTAGCGTCGGGCCCTGCTTGGAAATTAAAAAAAAGGATAAAATCCAAAAAGGTATGGGTACAGGAAACTTAAATCAGGAATAATTAGTTTCAGAATTCATTTTAGGATAAATGGGACCTCATTGACTTATACATGTGTGGGTGTTAAAGGTTCCGTAATACAATTCCTCCTAAAGCATTTAAATGACACAATTACTATAAAAAATGATATCATCATCGTGTGCAACATATTCAAACTGTTTCTTGATACGGAATATTGCACTATTTCAAGAAGAATTGTTCTTTTTATTGAAGATTTAAGCAGAAAAGTATGTGCAATTTCATTACGAATGAGAAAATTTCTATTTTTGAAACGTTTATTTACATAGTTCTTAAAAGAGTCTATTTTTCATACTTGTTTAAAAGTTGGCTACTAATAAAATCTTTCATTATTAGGAATTTCAAAAACATTGACAACCGGTAAATATGTCATATAACACTTTTGATTCAAAAAAAGAAAAAGATAGTTTTCTTTCCCTTTTCCTTTAATTTTGTTTCTTCATGACCAAAGGTCCTTGGGTCTTGATATATGGCAAGTAGATTGTTCAAGTGAATGGATTACATTTTTGTAAACGTTGATGACCTTGACCTTTGTTCAAGGTCACAAAAATAAAATGTAGAATACAATTTGTGTATGGGAAGTCAGACATTGATATCTTTCATTGCTTTATTTGTTAGAGTTAACGATGTAAAATAATGTAATATTCCGTCATTTTTTGTTTAGTGAATCGGCAATAGGCAAAATAAAATAACAACTAGAACTGTAAGCCAAAGGCTAACTAAGGCAAAGCATCACAAAGCAATCCATAGTCTCCCATGATTTAAGCATTTAGGTCACTGGCATACTTCCTGTACTCACTCCTCATGCAAAAACATACTTGCATACCAAATCTTGTTAGCCGTGTTGAAATCATCTGGGTAAGATTTTTTCAACAAAAGGCCATTACTCCGTAAAAAAGGATCAGATTGAAAAAATAATACCTGGATGCACAACATCAGGTTGTAGTTATCATATCTTTCGTTGAATTCGACCCCTTAGTTTAGGAGAATATGTCCGAACAAGGGACAACAAAGGGCCATAACTTTGTAAAAATAAAGGGGTCAGAATGAAAAAAATAATACATGGATGCACAACTTCAGTTGAAATAGCACCATTACTTTAGAAGTTGTTGTCCGGACAAACTTTTTCTACGGACAGACAGACGGACGGACAAGCAATTGTAAAATTAGAATTCCTACCCCAACCCCTGGGGCCAGGGCAGGGCCCCAAAGGGAAAATTAACCAATATTTCAAAAATCTTCTTCTCCAGACTCAGAGGTACTCCATTCAATTTCAGTTTATAAAAAGAAAGATCATCAGGGGCTTTATTCAAAATTGTAAATTTCAGGACCCCCGAGCTATCCGTTCTCCCTTGGGGAGGGGGTAAAGTTTACTACAGTTTATATAGGGAAATAACACTTTTGGGTATATTTGACAACTTTCTGTAGGAAATTATTTTTACTTGGTGAGAATTATCCTTGGAGGAAGATGGTTTCAAATTGGAAAACTGAGATTCCTACCCCAACCCCTGGGGCCAGGGTGGGGCCCCAAAGGGAAAATTAACCAATATTTCAAAAATCTTCTTCTCCGGACTCAGAGGTACTACATTCAATTTCAGTGCATAAAAAGAGAGATCATCAGGGGCTTTATTTAAATTGTAAATTTCAGGACCCCCGAGCTATCCGTTCTCCCTTGGGGTGGGGGTAAAGTTTACTACAGTTTATATAGGGAAATAACACTTTTGGGTATATTTTATCCATTTTTAGCAGAAAAGTACTCAAACTTAGGCAGAATCATCTTTGGTGAATGAGGGTATTACATTGTAAAATTAGGATTCTTGCCCGATCCCCAGGGGCTAGGACGGGGCACCAAAGGGAACATTTACCAATATTTTCAAATTCTTATTCTTTGATGACATGACAAGTATTGTATTTCACTTAGTTCACATGCTGATTTCCACATCACATCTAAACAATAAAAAAAAGCTACCAGTACCTATTATATAACTCAGGTGACCGCGAAGGCCCTTGGGCCTCTTGTTATATAATTGCATATCTTTGTCTATACCTTAAGCAGTTCTCCAGATGAAATATTACCTTAGCAGAATACATATTCATGAGTGATTACTGCTGCTCATACCTTTAAAACATGCGTAATATGATAAAGCTTTAAAACATGCGTAATATAATAAAGTGTTTTGGTATGATACAAAAACAGAAAATGTATCGGTATTTAACATAAAAAACATTGATAATCAAATCTCCATGATTATGAGAAATTGGGCATTGATCATGTTTGGTATGCTTAAAAAGTACTTTACCGGTTTTGATATTACATGAAAATTATCCTGTAGAAAGAATATATATATGGAAAGTTATTAAAGAAGTGTGCGATAAAGACTACCATTGTAACTATATATAGGCAAGTTTACAATGTTGGTTATAGTTTAAAATTTGTGAAAACTTTGGTTGTTTTTCTAACAAAAAGTATCACTACGCTTACTTTATGTATACCAATATGACATACATGTGTATTTAGTATCAAAACTTTCATAATTCATTTTCAAAATAACATTCGCCTGTGACATGTATCTGTCATTTTGTTAGGATAACCTGTCACTCAACCTGGTGTGATGCAAGGAGGTCAATGAAAGAAATCAAAGTGAAGGGTCAAATGCTGACCCCACCTTTCGTCCATTTATTACTCATTATTAATACTAAACGTCAAAAAATAACAATCCATATTTACTGTTTCATAATTTGATGTATATATCTCTAAAGCGTAAATTCCTCAACCACCGAGACAAGCACTAATCAATAAAAATATTGCGTAGTAATGCATGTATTTGAAAATCTATTTAACTCATTCAACCCTGAATACACATTTGAACTCTTCCAATTCAAAGGTTTGAACAGTTCATTATGAAATTGCAAGGGTGCATCAATGCAGAAAGACAATAAAATAGAGATGTTAGTGCATCATATTTACATATACTTTAATCTAGGACATAGCACTGGTACTTAAAGTCAAAAAAAGGAAAACACGAGTTTAAAACTTTCCGGAACACACACATAGGCTACAACAGATAACTAATTCTATAAACTAGTATTTCATGTAAACCGTGCCATGTCATGTCATGAAGTAAACCAGAAAAAATAAACATAAACGAAAAGTTCAGACCTAAAAGTCGATACGAAATTCATATTCAGCATTTAAAAGGGTCGTTTGTACCTTACCAAACACTGTGGTCGTATGTAATGTCAGAAAACATTTTTTTTTTTTTTTGTGGCACGATGTAAAACAAACAGACCGAACAGAGAAACATCCTCGAACGAAACACAAGTTCGATGTCAAATAAATGTCGTGACGTTTTTTGTACAGATCGAGGTCAGACTGGTAGGTGAGACGTGTATAGACCAGATCACCCCGTGTCTTCACTTCCCTGTTTCATCACACCGAACTTGCTTTTCAATGTTTTATACCAAAACAACATGCTGATGTCACCGTTTTTATATTAATGATAGAAACTGCGTATATAATATCGTCACCTACCTTTTTGCACTTAGTAGGTTACTGTTGGTGAAATGAAGGTCTAGCCATGCCAGCTATTTAGAGGGCATGATCATTTCTCATACTCATTGCATTATAACTTGGGGTTAAATATGTGTGAACTGTATGTAAAACATACTGTTAATTAATCTATTAATTGTGGATAAATATATAATGAGAAATATAATTATAAAATGAAATACATGGCGCTAGTAAACAAAACATTATTATGAAGATTCCATATTAGGATTGTTTATAAATCGACGTCAAACGTTTTATTATTCAAACCGACCGAACATCATTAAAAATATCTTACATAACAATTTAATTTCCTATGAACAGGTATTGTTAATGTTTCTCCCTTTGAATAACAGCGTTACTGAGAACTATTTTGTAAGCATTTAACACATCTTACTTAAAATGAAGACTTATTGAGACTCATTTCCTGCAACCTGATATTGATTTACTTAATGACAAATAGATAATGGCCACACAAAACAGTATGCCAAAAACAATAACTCATATTTAACCAGTCCTTAAAATGAATCTTCATGATGCTATTTTTGGAGAATTCTCTGTAAAACATATACAATATTTTTATGTTTTAAGATCTCTCGATCAATTTTGGGCATCCTTTCATCACAAATGATTATTACGTCAGAACATTAGACTTTTCCGCTCTTTACCACACCTCATACAAAACGGAAGGAACGCATTTGTTCTCTAATTACAGAAAGTCTTCTCACAAGAAAAATGAACGGTGTTGAAACATATTTATATGGCTTAAACTATTTCTGTACGAGTCTAAACGTAACACGTCGCATAGATATAGTCTAGATTGTCAAAAAGCTTTAATAGAAACTCCAGCACAATGTGTCCTAGTATTTAATTGTGGCAGACATTTCAAGCTTGAAGATCACGTCAAAAAAACGTCATAATTCTTTACTATTGAATAAAGTTCATATGCTTGTCAGAGAAGCCGCTGAGTATCATTATTATGTTTGGTTTAAACGGTATTTATTTAAGTAATGAAATACATGGCTTAAATAGTACACGTCACATACGCAATATTTATATAAATCCAGCTCATCTTTCTTACAAACTAGTGACCTTACAAATGACTAATACTTGATAATACTACAGGTGTAAACAAACGAAGAAAAGAAAGAAAAATAAGTGGTGAGGGACATGTAACGATTCATGAAATAGTAAGTAATCATATAGGGATTGAGCGGCGTTTTTAAATTTTCATGCCGGTTTGAACGTAAATCGGTTACATCCATATTGCATGAACATGTTTAATATGGATATAACCGAAACGCCGTTCAATCCATATATTTACATTTTAACTATAGAACGATTGTTTAATTTTATTTATTTGTTCTCAAATAGTTAATTCATTTACTGCGTTTTGTATATGCATCGTCCTTTAAACGACATTGGCGGAACAGCCCTATTTAACTAAACTTGGCGCCAATAATTAACCGTAGTCATTTGAGCGTTTGAAGCAGTGGTATTCCCCATGTTATTCGAAGAGAAGCGACAAGACTCTCATTGAACAATGTTAATATATGACGTCATAAGTAAACCACGTGTTACGTCACGAGAGTTTATGCTTTCATACTCAAATGAAATGCATTTCTGCTGGTAATGTTCATATAGTGGGTTGCAGCGCAAATGTAAATTTATCATTATGAAAACATTTGAGAGGTTTTCACAATGCCATTATTTAATAATGAAGTTTTTAACTCTCTCGATTATTTCTATATTTTGAGCTGTAGAGAGGTTAGAGTCTCCATACAACAGTACATTAGTAGAGAGTTGGGGTCAAGGCATTTGCGCCTGTGCGTTTCATTCTTGTGACAATGTTTTAGGAAAAGTTCGTATGTTTCGAAGGCAGCAAGACAAGAACAGATAGGACTTACGAAAAAAAATCCTGGAACCTGGAAGAGATAATAATTCATGCGTAGCCTGGCATGGTGGATCTGACCAATACGGAAACCGTTATTGTAATAGGAAGGAATAGCAACAACGTTTCTGTTTAGATATATGGTTCTAAGATTTAGAGATAGACGGCTCAATTTTAATGTTTCTTGTAATTGATTCCATAATTCAATACTATTAGGGAGAAACGACTTTTGATATGCAGTTGTTTTGCAGCATATATGTCGAATATTGTTACGATGTTTTGTTCCGTAATTGTGAAAGTCGGAGTTTGCTTGAGGTATAACGTATCTAAGGTATGTTGGAGTCATGCGATGTATCATTTTAACTATTTGTATATTTTTCACGTTTCGTTTTGAGGGGTTTCCCGCCAGTGTCCTTGTATACATTAGGAATGCTAGTAAGTTTGGTCCCACAGGTCCCACATGTCCCACATGTCCCACTATACGTGCGGCTTTGAGTTGTAAACTTTCTAGCATTTGGGACCGAGCAATTGTTATGTTGTCCTAAACTTAATCCCCATAGTACAAAATTGGTCTGATGAAAGTTCAGCCGAGTGCATGTCCACAGTAAAATAAATGCCCATGTGTTTGTGAATGTCAACTTCCTTTACATTTTTCTAACCACTAATGGATTTATCAAGATCTGTATTTAAAATATCAGCCGTGGTATTAGGTACATCAACAATAACATAACGACATGTCATCAGCAAATAATTTGATTATTGTAGAAACGTCAATGACGATATCGTTAATGAATAGTAGGAAAAAGTAAAATATCATTATAATCTCCTTACCGTTGTTAATGTCTCTGAATGTACTTAAAATCTGATTAACAGTCGAACCTCCCTGTCGAAAACCTGATTGCGTGGAAGATGGAAAAGAGTGACCCAGAATTTATTTATGCATATATTTATATACAAAACTTTTCCATTATATTTTCCTTCTATTGATAAAAGAGAAATCGTCCGATCAGTAGCTACTAGAGAACTGTCGTCGTTCTTAAAAAATTGAGGGAATATTTGCCTTCTTCCATTCCTGGAGAAAACACATTTAGAAAATGATTTATAAAAAATCACAGATAAAGGACCACCTTAGATATCTTTAGCTTCCTTTAGTAATCAGGTCTAGGTCATTTGCTTTTGAATTGTCCCGAATGGATATAATGCCTTTAGCGGCGTCTGAAGTATTATTATTATATCTCTTTTGCAACATAATAACCCGTGTTTTCTGACTTTTGTTTATTATCGCCAACATGAACTCATTGTGAAATATGTATTTTATTGATTTGTATGCTGTGATGTGAAGGTGTTTATACTACACTCGTCAGTGTGCCTTGTTGTATCATCATCATGGTTCTCATTATCAGTCGACATTACCTGAATTTGACCTAGATTTACATGGATGATTTCGCTGATGAAGTAGAGGACGCTTACCTTCCAGAACTCCTGGTCTTATTCTCCTTATTAGTTTCCTTTGTGTTCATTTTTTATCATAGTTTTATCGGGTTTGGGTTCGAATAATGGTTTTGTTGACACTTCGGTTTTATCTTGTTTTGTTTCAGGCTTAACAAGGCTTTATTATATAGTAATTCTAACTTTTCTAAGTAACAAGCCTTACCCCCGTGTTTAAGATACTGCGCTCTGTGATCGATGTATTTGTTTCAGCCATTATGCATTTATTATTGTGAAAACCCCAAAACGCCACTGGTGAACTATTTATACATAAACAGGTACATCGCTCTGTGGTCTTTGTACCTTTTTTAGCCATTACATATGTATTCGTGTAAAAAACCCAATGATTACAATTTGATATATAAGTAGGTAAATCAGGCGTCATCTCATTAATGTTAAAATACCGCCTTAAGTAGGATGGTTTACCCCTCGGAGTTTTTATTGTTATCACAGTGTGTCAAACAAAATTAAAACAAAGTTAATAAATGCCTTCATAAATCCTAACAAAATACGCAGAATTGTTTTATATGTTTATGTTTCGGACCTCCTACATTCGTATGTAAAACAGATAAGACAGAGAACGCGAATATGTATTCGTATACTTAATAGACTGTTACAGTTAAAAACTTGACTGTATCATCCAACGTACCTACCCAACAGTACGTAACATGATGTTACAATCAATAAGCTTAGGTCAGCTGTATCAGATGAACAATGTAGCTACACTACATTACATAACATGCTGTTATCATTAATAAGTCGTAGTATAATCATATTGATCAAATTGACACTTTTGTTGTTTTCCTTCTCTACTGCAGTCATCAGAACCAATCACAGCTCTGACCTTTTGAACATTATGTGTTTTTGTGTGTAATGTACATTTCCGGCCATGTTGAAGCTTTCACAAACTTGTTTTTGTTGATGGACTAACATCTTATAAACTCATACAAACTGACACCATCTCAATTTAATGGCTTAGAATATATGTTACATATTTATCGTGTTGTTGTGTTTGTCAAATGATAAGGTAAGAGTGTTTTTATTTACATACAACAATTTACCTCACATTGATGTAACCTGTCAACAAACTGACGTAAAACAAACAGTCGACTGCCCTATATAAATATCTGAAGGTATTGCTGAAATGACATAGCCACCACGCAAATCAAAGGAGATATTAGCTATCAGAGCATTGTTCAGCACTTAACTCCTCACCCAAGGTAAGTTATTATAAAAATGATTCATTTTAAAATCAGTTGATGTATTATCGCGAAGCTGTTTCGGAAATTTATTCTGATGGGTTGGCAATTTGATATTTTGATTGCCAATATTTAAATCGCTATATTTGATAATTAGTGAAATAAAATGTTGCAAATATAAATATGTATATGTATATTCATAATTATCATCTAACTTAAGTTTTTTGTGTTCAATTGGTATAGGGAGTAGACGCTAAATTGGCATTATTCTAAAAGATAGATAAAAGGTATTTTCCCTGAATATTTAAGAAATTATAAGTTGAAGGCTCTTTGTAATTTTATTGATATAAACAGAAGAAATCGGGTTCGCTGTATTTTTTAGTACACTGAACTCCATAGATTAAGAGACGATCTTATTTTGTTTTTTAAGAAATGGATATATTAAAGTAAATTCATTGCAATTTATTTGCAATTGAAGAATAAAGACCTATTTAATGTATTTTAAGATAGGGATATATTAACTGACGTTCTTCCTGTGATTTTACTATATAGACGGATTAAGGCACGTCCACTCTATCTTCATAAAATTGTTGAAACAAGACCCACTCTTGTACTTTTAATTTGTTAATTAATGAGGTGATGTTTTGATTCACCTACCTGATAAGTAAAGTTATGCTTGATTGAGTTTTAGTGATATTAATTGACATTTGATCGGGTTAAATGACCCTATTTATGATATTTATCAATTATAGAACTACTTTACATAGGAGGTTTTCTTTGTTAGATTTTATTGCTCTAAGCCCATGGTTTTTACTTTGGATAATTATATGAAATTATTGGATATAAATGTATAACATAACATGGTGTGACGTCATATCCTCTTTTTTACGTTTTGTAAAATATGAGGAACAGAGTATCTAACAAGTGAAGATTTATTACTAGTTATATCCGTTTATTATCATTCATAATCTAATCTTATTGAAGCCAGTAGAATATACTTGATGATTAGATACTTATAAGTACTTATCAATCTCCCGCATTGGTTATATTTCGCATGCTTATATGCTCTCATATATTTGAGTGTTTATTTCATATTTTATATGTTAATTGGATAGATGAAGATCGTCGCCATTTTGCTGAGCTGCTTGGTTGGAACTGCAGTGTGTACCTTTCCCATGGGCGGCATGGGTGGCTGGAGCGGCATGTCTGGAATGGGCGGCATGTCCGGAATGGGCGGCATGTCCGGAATGGGCGGCATGTCCGGAATGGGCGGCATGGGCGGCATGGGCGGAATGGGTGGCACTTACTATCGAACATACAGGAGCAGCATTGGCGGATACCCTATGGGAGGAATGAGTGGAATGGGTGGAATGGGAGGAATGAGTGGAATGGGAGGAATGAGTGGAATGGGAGGAATGGGAGGAATGAGCGGAATGGGTGGAATGAGCGGAATGGGAGGAATGGGTGGAATGGGCGGAATGGGCGGAATGAGCGGAATGGGCGGAATGGGCGGCATGGGCGGAATGAGCGGCATGGGCGGCATGGGAGGAATGGGAGGTAAGACTTCTTATATTATTTACGTGTTAAGCAGACAAATCCCATTGTGATTATCCATTGGTTCATTGTTCATTGTTTAACATTACGATTATTCATTGGTTCATTGTTCATTGTTAAACATTGCGATTATTCATTGGTTCATTGTTAAACATTGCGATTATTAACTGGTTCATGTAAAACATTGTGATTATTCACTAGTTCATGTAAAACATTACGATTATTCACTGGTTCATGTAAAACATTACGATTATTCACTGGTCCATATAAAACATTACGATTATTCACTGGTCCATGTAAAATATTACGATTATTCACTGGTTCATGTAAAACATAATACTTTTGTATTGGTACTTTTGATAATAATAAGTGAATTCATAAGTCTTTGCAAGTTGACATGATAAGTTCGCATTTTAATGGATAGCTGTAAATCATAAATAATGTAATTGGTTCTGGACAAGTATATTTTAAACAGAATTGTTTTAGAATGAATTCATTGGTGCTGATATAATATCGTCTATACTAGTATGCAGTAAAACTTTAACGCTACTATTGAAAACAAATTTATTATATATACACACAAACACTTATTTTCTTAATTATAAGTAACTTTAAAAATATAAATGTTTGAACATGCACGTGTTCTATGGTCAGTTTGTTTAATTGTTGATTCGTTGCTTTTTCAGGCTACCGATCCTACAAGAAGACGTACGGTTAATACCACAGGCTATGTGAACTAACTGGCAGACCTCGCTAACTAACCTTTAATATATTATAGCGTAATAAAAACTGTTTCTTGCAATTGTCAATTACAGTGGAATAGAAAAAAATATGGCTTTGATTTATTTATTGAGATAGCAACAATTGTTTGTGTGTATAGTAAAATGATTAAATCACAATATCGAGAACTGATTGATTTTTGTGTGGGATATATTTATCTCAGATTTTGTGGTATATATATCCATTAATATCATATATTCACCTTTTAATATTTCAACATTGGTTGCAGAATAATTCAAAATGAACTTTCAACCTTTTGAGCTGTAGTACTGATTTAACAAAATAGACGACATGGTCATAGGGGCATTGACTTATTAATTTGTTTGACATTTAGAGCTGTAGTACCACTGATTTAACTAAATAGACGACATGGTAATAGTGGCATTGACTGTTTAATTTGTTTGGTCATAGTGGTATTGACTGTTTAATTTGTTTGACCTTTTGAGCTGTAGTACTGATTTAACGAAATAGACGACATGGTCATAGTTGCATTGGCTGTTTAATTTGTTTGACCTTTTGAGCTGTAGTACTGATTTAACTAAATAGACGACATGGTCATAGTGGCATTGACTTATTAATTTGTTTGACATTTAGAGCTGTAGTACCACTGATTTAACTAAATAGACGACATGGTCATAGTGGCATTGACTGTTTAATTTGATTGACCTTTTGAGCTGTAGTACCGCTGATTTAACTAAATAGACGACATGTTCATAGTGGCATTGACTGCCTAGTTTGTTTGACCTTTTGAGCTGTAGTACTGATTTAACTAAATAGACGACATAGTCATAGTGGCATTGACTGTTTAATTTGATTGACCTTTTGAGCTGTAGTACTGATTTAACTAAATAGACGACATGTTCATAGTGGCATTGACTGCTTAGTTTGTTTGACCTTTTGAGCTGTGGAACTGATTTAACTAAATGGACGACATGGTCATAGTAGCATTGACTGTTTAATTTGTTTGACCTTTTGAGCTGTAGTACCACTGATTTAACTAAATAGACGACATGGTCATAGTGGCATTGACTAATTAATTTGTTTGACCTTTTGAGCTGTAGTACCACTGATTTGACTAAATAGACGACATGGTCATAGTGGCATTGACTGTTTAAATTGTTTGACCTTTTGAGCTGTAGTACTGATTTAACTAAATAGACGACATAGTCATAGTGGCATTGACTGTTTAATTTGTTTGACCTTTTGAGTTGTAGTACCACTGATTTAATTAAATAGACGACATGGTCATAGTGGCATTGACTGTTTAATTTGTTTGACCTTTTGAGCTGTAGTACCATTGATTTAACTAAATAGACGACATGGTCATAGTAGCATTGACTGTTTAATTTGTTTGACCTTTAGAGCTGTAGTACCACTGATTTAACTAAAAAGACGACATGGTCATAGTAGCATTGACTGTTTAATTTGTTTGACGTTTAGAGCTGGAGTACCACTGATTTAACTAAAAAGACGACATGGTCATAGTAGCATTGACTGTTTAATTTGTTTGACCTTGAGAGCTGTAGTACCACTGATTTAACTAAAAAGACGACATGGTCATAGTAGCATTGACTGTTTAATTTGTTTGACGTTTAGAGCTGGAGTACCACTGATTTAACTAAAAAGACGACATGGTCATAGGAGCATTGACTGTTTAATTTGTTTGACCTTTTGAGTTGTAGTACCCCTGATTTAATTAAATAGACGACATGGTCATAGTGACATTGACTGTTTAATTTGTTTGACCTTTTGAGCTGAAGTCCCACTGATTTTACTAAATAGACGACATGGTCATAGTGGTATTGACTGTTTAATTTGTTTGACCTTTTGAGCTGTAGTACCACTGATTAGACGAGATGGTCATAGTGGCATTGACTGTTTAATTTGTTTGACCTTTTGAGCTGAAGTACCACTGATTTTACTAAATAGACGACATGGTCATAGTGGTATTGACTGTTTAATTTGTTTGACCTTTTGAGCTGTAGTACCACTGATTTAACTAAATAGACGACATGGTCAAAGTGGCATTGACTGTTTAATTTGTTTGACCTTTTGCATTGCCATACTATATTTTTGAACAGTTTCTCTTTTACTTCGTTTTCTACTGATAAACCGTTAACCCTATTGAGTCCGTTGCTCCAGGGATTCTTCATATCAAATTAAATCAATATCTTTTCATTCACACTAACGCATAGTCTTTTAAATCTTCACTCATACCCTCTCTATGGGCCCCTGTTTACCCATACCCTCTCTATGGGTCCCTGCCACTACGTATACGGGGGTAAACCTTTTGTCTATACAAGATGGGTTTCTCCTGACTTCCTTTTTTATTAAATTAGATTTAAATCACTTCGCTCTAACTAATAGTGCTGTCTTTTAATTATTAACACATATATTGCCTATTCGACCATACCTCTCTGTCTTGACGGGCGCTATCTAGTCCAATTCTACAAGTGTGGTTCCCTTATTGTAGGTTAAGGTAGGCGTCGTTGTATCGTGGGTATACTGACAGAAATGTTCGTTTTAATGAGTTCCTCACCGCCAGTAATTCTCAATTTGCAAAACAAAAATCAAAGACACACTTAAATATCATTGTTTGTAGTTGTATTTATTACTTTCCATTAGCAAATATAAACATTAATTTAAAAAGTAAAACATAGTTCTCTTTGTGGACGCTGTGATATCAGGATTAAATCGCAAAGGATTCTAGCGAGAGAAACGTTTGCGTACATGTTAATTGGTAGGTGGATAGATATTAGGATATATTCCCATTCCTGGAGGTGTTGAAAATAACTTAATCATCCTGAAAATAAAGAATAAATGTTACAATAAAATCATGCATTCAGACAAGAACACGGTAAACTAGACGACTACAACGTCTACAGAAAACACGTTTTACATAAGAGAAAGAACTGAAGGTCTAATTCACAGAACTGGTACAACTTATACAAGACAAAACAAATACGTAACCTCGGTATCCTAGGGTACAAAAAATAGAAAAGAAATTTAACACTTATCGGTTGACTTGTTTTTATACATTTAACGGAGATGAACGTCACACCCACATACACAGGTGATTGCATTTAAAAATTGATAACAGATACAGTAAGCCAGGAATGATCTACACTGCATCATACAGCTGTTTGGTCCTTCTGGGTCACATCGGTGTGATGCTAGGGACATAACAGTGGTAAATTAAAATTGTCTAAAATACTGTTGAAATAGATAGGACAGGTGCGTAAACCACTTAATTTATTAATTAAAAAAGTTAGAGGAGTACTGGTTAGTTAAAGATTAAACAATTGGCCATTTTACAATGCATATCTATATTAAAATCAGTGAGTTTTCCCTAAATGTACCTGACAAAATGTATTATCAGCTTGTTACAGATACAAACACTAGTATGAAATAGATTCTGGGAATATACATTGTATACTGTTCTTAACTGTATCCAACTTACGTCGCAGACAGTCTTGGAGAGACGGAACGTGCCCTGGCAGGCTTGGTCCACCCACACACTGTTACCATTGATACCAAACCTAAGGCCGTGTATACAGTTGGCCTGGGACTTCTGTTGTATCAGCGAAATAGTGTCAAACGATCCACCAAACTCACACTCCTTGTACTTGGTGTTGTGGCTCTCGCATACAATGATCTTTGTCTTTTCTGAAAGAAAAAAATAGTTGATAAAACAGATGTGAAGAAAACCACTAAGCAGCAAATAAAACGAAGAGAATGTAATCTATTAATTACAAAATTCCTTTTTGAAGGAGCTGCACGCACACCAAGGATTTGATGCAAAGTAATGCCAAGTTATTCAGCTTAATGGTAAAATAGAAACAAATATCAATGGTGTCAAGACTTAAGAATAAAGTATACGAAAGTTTCAAAACACATGTAAAATTTATACCACAACGTCAAGACACATGAACAAATATATATAAAACGTTTTTCCAAAGACACCGAGGTTATCCCGAACGGACAATATTGGGAAATAATGCCAACACTAAAGACAACACCATTAATGAAGAAGACCTCCAAAAGAAAGGAAAGTCATTCTGTGACCTTCTATAATTAATATAACATAGCCAAATCAGGACGGAAACGACACATCTGACACTCGTCAAGACTCTCAGTTCCACGATGTTATGTCGATAACCAATCCAAGGCGCTGTGATGAGCAGGTATTCAATCACGACAGCCCCAATTTTCAAGACAAGCCCCCAATCAAAGACTATCGTCAATTTAAAGACAACTATAGTCTTATTTTTTTCATTTTTATTTAATCATACGTGTTTTACAAGACTCACCACATCTATATCTGACTTCCATGTATTTGTAGGTACCCATACAAGGGTTTCCGAACACAGAATTTTTCGCCACCAGATTGCACGATTCTTTTCCATTACAATGGAGTAATCTCTTCATAGCTATATTACTGTGGCATGTCCTGTAAAATAAACAGTTATACTGCGTTATATCAAAACATGTGTGGTGTTAAAACATACCCACTATTGGTATATCTGCATGACCTTTTTTATGAACATGGTGTATGACCTCAGTGACATCAACAAATTAAAACGAATAGGTTAACAGCAACAGCTATTTCACGGACTTACCGTTTGGCCCCGATTGTTCCGAGGTTGGTTAACTTTGACCAGTGGTTAGTGATAACATCAAGTTGTTCTTACAAACCATTTCATTCATCTTTGTCTTTGTCATGTCAACCAAAGGAGAGAACTTATATAGGCCTAGCCTGCTGTTCAATCCTATTGTTTACTCAATAAAATATGATGAAATGAAGTTGTTGCCACTGAAAAAGGGGCTTTAACAGCAAACTAAATCCTGAAAACACACCAATTTTATCTGTCTTAACAAATCTATAGAAGTGAATCGATGTCAAATGTTTTTGATTTTGTTGTTTTAGAATTTTAAAATTTCCCCTAACCACTGGTTTACTCTATCCTAGCTTTGAGTAACCGGAGCCTGGAAGCCCACCTTTTCAGGAGAAAAACCGGACCGGGTCTGGACAACATAAATCCTGGTAGTAGAACATTAAAATGGACTTACAAATTGTACATGGCAGGACTTGGGCAAGTGATTTCGTCATGGCGGCCGTAGTCAACACCTTGCAGTGCCAGTTTATGTCCTGGTAGACAGCGGATAGTAGACTTCTGATTCTCACACACGATCGCAGACTTCATGCCTGTCGTATATATACAAGACAGATACAGCCCCCAACAATTAGACATCCCTGTACCACCATACAACAGTTAATATGTCTCAGAGTTCCTGGAAACTTCAGGGAACAGTAATGGTAACATCGTCACCAAAGTTATAACCTAATTTTTCAATCATTTACGATTCTTTCCTCAGTAGTATCAAATTAATACTGGAAATTGTCATTGAAAATTAGGGGGATTCAGTTTTACAGTTCTTAACATTACCCTCGATTTCTTAATGATGAGAACCAAAGTAGCCTTCATTTCATACCAGAAGCTGAATGATTTGACATCAAATCGTTTTAGAAGCAATGTGTTGATCATTACGTTTATGCGGCTACACTTCATTCCAAACATATAGTCAATAATGTTCATGCTCCTCTTTTGGACAAACAATTTGAGCAGCTAACCAATCGTGCAAATATATCTTATGTGGGGTTCCTCTCAGAACCGGATGTTCTTTTCGGTGTATCTTCTGCTCTTACTGCAATAGCAACTGCCTTTGCCAGGCCTCTTTCTGTCCGTTTTCTCTTTTTGTAAAGCAAACTGTTTACCCTTATAACCGCATGACCCTTTACCACCTTTTCTTGTGAGGATAAAGCATTTAAACTCGAAAGTTAAACAGAAATTCGTTAGAATGATGTGTGATACTACATGTAGGATCAGTATAGGAATGTATCTTACTGTTTTCAGATTAGTATGGTGTTTAATGTTTTGAAACTTGATCTTTTTGGCTAAACAAACGATTCTGCAATAAAGCGGGTTGTTTTTGTAATAAGATGTGTCCAATTAAGGGATCCTTAATAGAGAAGTTAATTTTGCATTAGTTTCATTATATGAGAACCGAACGTTTCCAGTACAGACATATGAGTAGTCATCGAAAAAACTTACGAACCCGCATAAGGTGCCTTATAGACTTCAGAAATGGTATCCTCCTTTTATTCCGGTAAATTTCTAATGGTCTCAGTTAAATTTTAATTTCCGTTTAACGGATGATGTTTCTCGATATGTTGGACCTTTGTTAAATAAGACCCTTAGAGTTTTATTTTCAATAATTTATAAACTATAAACTGAACAGAAATGGGAAGGAGAAGAAAAAGGTTCAATCGGAAGGTAAAGTATTGATACTAATTTTACTTCTATTCATTATCAGCAGAACTCACTTCATGCAGGATTCGCTCCTAACATTGGTTTTAATAAAACAGATTAAGTATTTCGCCACCCGAAATGATTTTAAATGTTATGCATATCTTCCTATAGGTAAAATAATTGTTTTGCTAAGAAACAATAAAACGATATAAAGTAAACATATTTGTCTAACCTGGACTCACACAGTCGTAAACTACTTCCAGATACTTCGGAACGCCTCGGCATGGGTCACCAAACACTCCATTATGAGCTCTGACGTCACATTTTCGTTGTCCGTTACAATGATTTCTGACGATGTCTACAGCTCGTGTTGCCCGACATTGATCGTTGTCATGGTAACCGCACGTCTCCTTGTCCAGCCGTCCGTAGTTAGCTGCCTGGACGTACAGGACTTTACCACAAGGACACCTCAGGTGTATTGCGTTGTTTAGGGAGTGCTCACAGGCCGTCTGGTGCTGGTTTGGCAAACCTGTGGCAGCACAAAAGGTTTACGTGATGGTATGTTTTACTGTTGTGACATACTTTTATTAAGTTTTGTTGGACTATATATTTAAATGGGAAGTCTATACATTGAAAGAGTCCTAACAAACTAGATTAATATCATATTTGTCAATAAAACCCTCCACGAGACTTTAATCTTGTCACTACTATTTTAAGATATATGGGTAAGGTGCAGTGTATATATATAACATATATAATATAAGGTCTGAAACAAGGTTGTAATGGCTCGCCAACAATTTTTTCTATGTACATAAATGATTTAGCAAAAGAAATTAATGATTTGAAATGCGATATAGATATTGAATCGTGTATTATCTCCATTCTTCTGTATGCTGGTGACATTGCACTCATTGCCCACGATGAAAATTCAATGCAACGGATGCTTGATGTTTAAAATAAATGGTGTAAAAAGTGGAAGATCGAAATTAATCAAGACAAAACAAACATAGTCCATTTTAGAAATAATTCCATCCGTATTACCGATTATAAATTTTCATGTGGTAACATAACTGTAACTTTGAATAGCAAATATAAGTACTAATGACTCTGGTTTGAGGAACATTTAGATTTGCATTTTTCTGTCAGAGAACTCTGTAAATCTGCTAGTAGAGCACTTACAACTCTATAAATAAAATATTCACATGCCGGTGAAATGTCCTATAAAGTATTTAACAAGTTATATAAAACTTTAATTGAGCCGGTTCTTTTTATGGATGTGGATTATGGGGTATAAATAAATACCGAGAGGTTTCTGTCATACTACACAAGGCAAGTAGATATTTTCTAGGAGCCTCCCGTCGAGCAAGTAACTTAGCATTCAGAGGTGATATGGGATGGCACTCTTGCAATGTAAGTCAAGTTTTAGAAACGGCACGTTTATTTTTAAGAATAAAGTATTGGGATGATAACAGACACATGGAAAAGGTGCATCTATGGTCCGTTAGTCTGAAGAAAACTTGGGATTCTAGAATATTGAAAATGATTGATGACAAAAATTTGAATGAAATTGTAAACTCAACGTTTTCTGTTAAACACAAGATTAGACGAGTGAAGATAAAAATTATTATATCAGATGCTGATGAATGTTACGAGTCTATATGGAATGATAGTGGTAATATAAATGGTAACAAGTTGAGAACTTACAGAACTTTTAAATCAAATTTAATACCGGATTCATATATTAAGCCCGTCAGACCAAAGAGCAAACGAAGAGTACTTTTTAATTTTAGATGTGGCTCTCTACCTCTAGCAGTGGAAACTGGCAAATACGCCAAACCTGTGATTCGACTAGAGGAACGCTTGTGTAGGATATGTACAAATGTAAATAACTGTATAGAGGATAAGTTACACTTTTTAATTGAATGTGATGTATATAATGACATAAGATCATCCTTATTTAATGTAGCAAATAACATAAGAAATGGTTTTGCAAGTCCTTATAACACTGACGTTAATTTTATAATGTCTTCCGAGGAATTACAAATTCCACTTGCAAACCACTTATAAAATATGTACAGAAGACGTAGCAGTCTATGTGATTAGTTATAATTTTAAACAGTGTCTTGTAAGCCATTTTAGGCTGAATATCATATACAATTACATTTTCTATTTTATGCATTGGTTAAATATGATACCAGGTGTCAATCAGAAACATTTTTTATGAAAATAATCTTCCCTTTAAATTATAATTAGCTACTAGTTAGTGTGAATTTAGCAGACCTCGCTGGTAGGGGGCTCCCCAACCCTTGGAAACCTTAATTTCACTACAATGTAGAACTAGGAAATCATTCATTTTAATTATCACCATTGTTATTGTGTTTTTTTAAAGACATCATGTTTTAAGGTAGTAAATGTAAAAGAAACCTTTTAACTAGTATAGTATTTAATATGTAAGGACAAAATCCAGGAGTTTGTTAGGAAGGGGCTGTCCCAATCACCTGCTCTCTGGATTGGCAAATGTGATAGTTTGTTTTAATTTATTAATTTATTATGTATAATAGCTGTTCTTAACAAAATTATGATATGGTCTATATATTTGTTAATTAAGATGATTGATCCTGTTATGTAACTATATGTTTTTATACTGTGTAACTATATACGTGTACGATGTAATTGTGATATATGACACTATAACAAACAAATTGACTTGACTTGACTATAACAAATTAACACGTTAATGTTAACACGTTGATAATGAACATTGTGGATGAAGTTTAGTCTTTATACGTGTTGGTACCAATGATCCTTTTTTCTTGGTCCTTTTTCTGATTGGTCATTAGAAACAAACATGAACCAATGGCGTTGTGATATTCAATAAAGTCTCGTGACAAATATCTTTTGAAATCTATGATAAACGCAATTTTACCAGTGTTTCTCCCAATAATTATCATCCTTTCTTTAAAGATAATTTAACAATTATTTTGATTTTATTATTGGTGTCCCACTTCCCTTTGTACTATAAAATCACTAGAAAACGTAATTCATTTCAGTTGTTTTTATGTCAATGTTAAAAAGATCGAAATGAAATTAAAACTATATATACATATTTAGATTTTTAAAAAGTGCTTAGCTATCTTGTATAACAAATAAAATCTGTAAGAGCACAGACATAATATCCGACTTGTTCTTGTCATCAATTGTACTTACCTATAGAATGGATGAGTTCCGGGATGGTGACTAAAGCTAACAAAGAAATGAGTTCCATGTTTGTCCAGGGCCAGGTGGTCGAAAACTCACAGCGCGACAGCAGTTTCCGTCTTAAATACGCACGTGCCATTACTACTTAGGTCACCAGACCACCGCCTAGTGTTATCATCCTTGCGATGCTTTTAATTGCTTTTAACAAGCCTTGTTTGTATTTAATGCACCTGTATACGGGATAATCAAGCTAGAACAGGGTTTAAGAAGCATGGTTAGCTTTAAATCACAACTATGTTAAGTTTTCGTGTTTTGTTTGTTTTTTGTATGCAATTGTAAGAATCCTTAAATTGTATCATCAATTATGATAGAAACAAACGTTTATGACTAAAACTGACATGATACTTCTTATGGAAAAAAGCGTAAAGAAAACGATTTGTTAAGGTGACAGAATTCTGTTCCGAAAGACTGTGATATTTCCTTTGTGAAGCATACCCGCATTGACTTAATAGTATGAAAGATTGGGAAGAGCCTTAATGCAGCATATCTACTAAAAAGCAATACTTATTATCGTAGTCTCTAGATGGTATAACAAGAGAGCTGACATTCTAAGCTATATTTTATAAAATAGGGACGTATGTAAGTAACTTGTCTAAAAACTAGACATGATGTGTTGTCCCCATTGTAATGGAGGTTTTTAATAATTACCAGAACTTAAAATGGCGTATCAACTTTTACCAATGATCGTTTGTATAACAGTATGAATTAACCTCTCTTGGGAGTACTGTTCTGCCATACGCACGCCCCTTCCTCATGCGGAAGGACGGTAACCAACAGCCAAAACATCACCAGTTAATAATTAATAGTACCCTATCTTATTTAACTATTAACGGTTTTCTGTGGACTGACAACGCTAGCTGCGGAAGACTTTACGACCTAACCGCTCACTGCGCTATCAGAAACAAGACACCTGATACTATTACATTCGACAGATTGCAATACGTGCAACATTCAAATGTTGTATCCTGGTCAACCGGGACTGGCGCTGACGTCAAACGACTTGTGTACATGGGAGCCTACTACCGATCATTTATCAATGACGGCTTACTACTAAGCTGTAAAATGGGCGCGACGATTTTGACTTTCCGATCGCGAAATTAACCTTTCTTGATAGCAACATCACAGTCCGTACGGTGTTTACATGTCAAAGTTATATCATGATCTCTGTGTTTGACATTACCTGGGCTTGACTTAGATTGATATGGTGGGTGTCATCGATGAAGCAGTAGACGCTTACCCTTCTGGAACACATGGTCTTTTTCTCCTTGTGCTTTTTCAAGGGTCTCCATGTAATTCTTCCGTTTATTTATATTTTGCCGTAGTTTTACCGATTGTGAGTTCGACCTTTGATTTTGTTTACACTTCGGTACAGTTTCCTGTTGTTTCCTGTCATTTTCGCTCATTTTTCCACAGGTAGATTTACAATTAAGTGAATGTACGATAGTATACGCTATTCCAAATTACTTAGCGGTATACTCTTTTACCTTTTTGTTAAGAAGGTCTGATATCTAAAGCTTTCAACCTTTAACAAGGACATTTCATATCAAAGTATCATATTGTTATGGGTTATCACAATGATAAAGCCGTAAGTAGTGTATACTATGGTATTAAATATAAGTATACAAACAAAGAAATGTAATCCTAACTGATACAAACAAAACCACCAAGTCATTGTCTTCCTAGTCGTATGGCAGCTATAATACGGTGGGCCCATTTATTGTAACATCGATTTGTTTATGCCTCGTATCATAGTCTATTAAAGAAATATCAGTTAACATAGTTGATGTATCAGTGAAGGAATGCGACTTTGTTTTTGGTTCTCTTGGTTTTTCAATATTTGTCGTTTTCTTGCTTTGATAAAACTCTGCCTTCTTTACTTTCTTCTAATGAAAGACTTCTGATAGACATGGTACCAGTGAGTGGTGATGGTTCTCCGGTCCTTCCTTCACACAGGTAAATATTATTCCCATGTAGGCTATTTGAAAGTGATAATCAATTTTGATCTTTAATTTATTTTTATTTTTATTTTCGTTTAGAGAATTGATCACTTATTGAACTTATTTTTGATAGAACCGTAATATATACATGCATGATAGAATTTCATGCCATTACACGATTCCAGCCCTGTTCGGCAGTAAGGTCAAAAACTACTACAGACGAAAATGAGTATTCGGTATATCACCTAATATTTCAGTCAGATGCTACCCGCAAAACCTTAACGTGATTTGGTGAGTCGGTAAACATGTACCTACCTCGTAACATTTTGTGTAGGAAAAGTCACCAAACATTCAAAGACACGATTAATGCTATGATATGACAAAAATGGTAATCCTACAGTTGCTAATTTGTGCGTACAGTGTCGTGTTATCCTGTTTTATGTAACAAAGGGAGACAACTAGAACATTATTTTTTAAGATGGCCTTGTTGTAAAGGGCGTTATAACAAATGTGATCAAAATGTAGGTTGCAGAGCTTCACAGTTTGTTTGGCATGGCTTTAATGGCTGGTGTACGTTGTTTGTACAAATATCAAGAGGAATTTTGCGACCTAGATCGAAGAGTTCTATACACTCGTATTCAACTTGCTACATGTTGTAGTTGGAAGTTTGGTAAGAAAGTATGTTGTCCCGTCATGCACGAACACGTGTTTTCTTAATGACAATTAACATAGGACGTTATAATACAGTATTGCAATCATATCAGTAAACTATACCGACAATTTACAGAGTTATACTATTTTGTCATACCATACAAATATAGTATGTACTAACTACACATTATTATTTTATCATAATATTTAATAAAAGTATATCATCACGCTACGCAGATGTTACTTTATCATTATTTACACAAATAGTACGTTATCAAAATACACTCATAATGTACAGTAATACTATATTATGAAACTATGCAATAATACTATTTCATTATACTATGCAGTAATAGAATATAGCGTACTATATTTGATTTTCATAATTAATATTTGAGCACACTTCATTTCAATGCCATATATGTATTATTATATTTAAATATATAGAAATGACAATATCGTGCAGTTTTATACAAGGACATGCTACATAACCATAGTCCTGTAAAGGTCTACACGAAAGTTAAGTAACATATCATATTTATGATGTATAATATTGTAGTAAAGTATCAATCCACTTTTCTTGATTTCCATTCCATTTATTGTTAAGTAAATTGAGAGAACAGGACAGATGAACTTTCCATAATTTCTATCATACATTTTCATTTTAATACTAAAATCCCTATTTTAATTTTAATTTAAGTTACTGATTAATTGTCAGAACCTGTACACAGATGATATTATACAGAGTACATTTAGATGACCTTGTGAGCGGGATTTATAATTGACATTTACCCGGACCTAATTGATAATAAATAGACGTTTTAATAGTGTATAGCCACTCGCTCTGTGAAGACTGAAGGTACAAAGGAGGTGACAGGGAATCATCACTGTCCCTTCTTCTTCTTCTTCTTCTTCTTCTTCTTCTTCTTCTTCTTCTTCTTCTTCTTCTTCTTCTTCCTCTTCTTCTAATTCTGAAGTAACACGAAGATAGTTGAACACTAATCTTTCAAAAACTCTAAATGATAAGATTCTTCATGCCTTTGAGATTGAATCCCTCTTTTCAAGAAAGAGTTGCTTCCCTTCCTTTACTTTTCCATAAAGACTAAGTGCTAGGCTATCTAGTTCGGGCCTAACATCACATTGTAATATGATACAATTTGGTAATAGTATTGTATTGTCTTAACACTCAGAAATAATCATTTATCATTTCATTTTCAAAAATCTTTTTTCATTTTCAACTTTGATGAATAATATTTTTCTTTCATCTCTGTTGGTGTAAGGTGGAGACATTGGGATAAGAAAACCGTTATTAGGAAGTAGGAACAGCTATTTTTATCATACGACTGCTGTGATATACCATGCTTATAATTGTCTAATTGCCCATTGCTTCTTGTTGTATCACCAATGCTCGGGTTTAATAAGACAATGGGAATTAATCCGATGTAGACAGTAAACATGATTTTGAACACTGGGTTAAACAGAGATTAAATAAAAAAAATACCAGAAAAATACTCTTCAATACCTGTATATCAAGAAGCTTATTTCTTCCTCAGGGCTATGACCTTGAAGTTAAGACGTCGGCAACGCGCAAGATATTCTCAAACTATTCTATATACACGAAGATTTGAAAGAGACTTGTTACAGCTGAGGTCGATCACAACTGAACATTTCTTGTTCGTACCTCGGTGGAATGTATCCCTGGAACCCATTCTTTACATGACATACGTATAAGTCATTTGTTATATATAAGTCTGCGTGTGTATTTATCAAAAGAAATGACGAGACTATTTATACACTCGTTAATATTATGTTACTTTGGGTTGTGAGTTATCACCCACTCTGATATACAATATACAAACTATTGAGGACTCGTCTTCTATCTAAGGTTTCGTCACCCGCCCATTCATGTTAATGCTTTCAATTATAAACACTCGGTCTGTGACACTTGTGTAGTAGGGGCATACTGACATTTAACGGGTATGATTTGAGATTTTCCTTTCATGTAGCTGAAGCCAGGTTAGTGTAACGCAATACAGGTTAGAGGGCCGTCCCCTTACACCTAAATATATCATTTACTGTCACTAATCACTCGCGTGATTCAGCTAAATCAACACGCTATCACAATATGGGTGTTTCATTTCAAAGTAGTAAGTTGGCAAAATAAAGCACTTTCTTTTTACCAACGGAGTGAATAGTTTACGCCTGATTAATTCCGTAGACTCCTCCACAGCGGTCGACGGCCTTTATTATTGAAAGTAAGTCAACGCATCGTATCTTATACCATACCATCATATCTCTTCAAATATGTTAGGGTTCTTTTTTTCAAAGTACTTCATTCTCAACACGATACATACTTAGATGAGAAGTAATTCGATTAAAGTTAAACAATTTTGAAAGATAAATTTCTGTAAAAAAACGTCGACTGATCTTTAGGTTACGTTTGTTACATCATGTCACTTATATCATCAAAGCCACAAACGTTCCTTACATACAGACGTGTCAGGTTACATGAAGTATAGACCCTCCCTCTCTTTACACATATCATAAACAATAATGTGTCGTTGTCCTGACGATTGATTTTGGTAAAGATAGGTACTTTATCAAAACTAGGTTTGATTCTCTACAATACTCAATGCTTCATACGTATCCTAACATACATGAACATGCATACACAAAGCGGAATACTGTTAGAACATTTCAGTATTACCTGCATACTAAACCAGTACTAGCTAACTTACCGCCAAAAGTATTCCTTATGTTCCAAACCAATGTTGATACTCATAATTTATTATGTGCTATTATTTGAGATGTACCTCCTGGGAGAGGGTTTGTATAGGCTTTGCCTGCTGCCCAATTGTCTTTAAATCTGATGGATTTAATCAAATATTTTGAAAAGAAAATCTGAAACTAGGCAATTAATTTGTGAGAGAAAAAACACAAATATCTTTTATCATATCATGATTAACAGTAAATATTCTAACTAGCCTGCACTTCTTCATTAAAGGTACATGTACTAGCTCTCTGTGATCCCTTCATAGTATTAAGTAGCATTACTTCTACAATATGAATCATTATTGTGTTCCAGCCACACTATTTACCACCTGTACTTTAGTCGACTATAGAAGTGTTAAGTCGTTAATTCTACGTGCATCTCCTTGCCTAGTCCGAATTATTCTGACGTTTTATCGACTTTTTTCATATCGGTCTGTCGTCGATTAACGTCAGAACTCCGGCCCTCTGTAATATGCGGGAAATATGCGACCGGCGCCCGGAGCGCACTTCAAACTGATATTTTAGAAACAAATCATCACTTTCACACACATGTCGCACATGGATCGAAAGATCTATTCTTTATGCACAAGATGAACATACATAACATGCCTCAAACAACTAATACAATCACTGAAAACATATTTTTTCAAGCTTACTCTGTTTTACTCTAGTTTTTTGATAGCCCCGCCTTCCAATGCCACGTGACTAAAATCTCGCCGGCCTACGTCATAACGTTGGGAAATACCTTCGGTAACGCGAGATCTCGTCAAGTCATGTGACATTTCTCATGGCCTAATTTCCATAAAAAAACATGGGTTGGTATAGAAAACGTTGGAAAAAACTTTTCGTAATGATCTTTGAAACATGTTATTGATACCACCTAGTGCATAAAGAATAGATCTTTCGATCCATGTGCGACATGTGTGTGAAAGTGACGATTTGTTTCTAAAATATCAGTTTGAAGTGCGCTCCGGGCGCCGGTCGCATATTTCCCGCATATTATAGAGGGCCGGAGTTCTGACGTTAATCGACGACAGACCGATATGAAAAAAGTCGATAAAACGTCAGAATAATTCGGACTACTCCTTGCCTAACACCAAATATTTCCTTACAATACTAGTCACATGACGGTATGTAGAAAGTAGTAAGAGGTGTGTATAACATCCTAGGCTGACCAAAACCAAGACATATCATGCTTGGAATACGCCAAGTCGTATAGACTAGTGTTGTAAGGAAATATTGGGTGATAGGCAAGGAGATGCACTTTCGTCCCTGTATTTCAAAACACAAGAAAAGGTGTTTTTTAAGTAAAAAGGTGCCAAGTTGCTTGCTTATCCCAAAATGCCTTTTATGTACAATCAGTCCCTTTAATTGGAAATAGGCAGAACAATTGATAAAACAATGAAATGGGTTTACAGTAACGATTAAAACAGACACTTTCTTTGAGGCTAGGAGATTTAAACTAACCAGCAAATCAAACTTTATATACTAAATTAATCATTTTACAGTAGTTGTGGTGGTAAATGCCATTTTTTATTCGTAAGCTAACTTGGATAAGTAAGAAAACAAATCAGGACCTGGAACTCATTTCAGCCACAGGTGTTGAGCAAATATTATATGATATATTTAATATACAATATCAACTATTAATACATTATACTTATAGCATTTAAAGGGTGTCCTGCATCTTTTGATTCACTTAAAATTGAGAGGTATTTGAAATAGCTAAGTTTGAGATGTGTCCAGGGACCACAACTCAGTATAAAACAAAAGGAAAGTGTGTAATGAATATACATTTTATGTAAGTGTACTCAAATAAGTAAAGTTGTAAATTTCAACTCAAAACAAAACACTTTTCATTTGAAAATTACCTTAAACAACCCCTGATTAAATCCTCCATTTCATATAAATAATCTTTAAGTGACGATTGAATTTTTGTAATTTTTCATTCTTTTATATATGCTTGTTTCATTTAAACATGTTTTCAAAACCAGAAATGGTATTATTTTGGTCTTAAAGCTCATTTTGAAAACAGCATAATATTTTTGTCATTTACCCTACCCCTTTTGCTACCCCAAAAAACTCACTTTCGGTCAAGCTTTTACCTTAGTTTTTCCGCATGTAATACCATAGGACATCTTTGAACAAATTAAAGAGTTGAAAATCCGAAAATACTGGGGCCCAAAAAAGGGCCTTATAGACACTCTTCATTTGAAGCAATAACGATACATAGTGTAGTGACTAACGTCCAAAAGTAAATACCGAAAGTACTCCGTAAAATCTCATCACATAAAGTCCCGTAACCGACCGAGTATATGCAACATATGTTTTAAATAAAATCACACGATGTTATTTAGCCAGGAGCCGTTGATCAGTACAGGACATTTACATACCGACTTCAGTAAAGGAAAAATCGAACTTTCATGTATCGACATTGGAAGACTTCTTTGCATGAACTATATCAGATAGTACCTATCTGTCGACTATACCACACACCTTCGATATGATGAAAGCAGCATAGAACATTGAAATGACAACTCAACCACACGCCAATGATGTTCCAAGTTATTTACAGGCGGAGTTTTACCTCAATTTGACCTAAACTCTTACCTGAAATGATACGACGAATATTTGAAGGTCAAATTCAAGTCATTGTCAGGTCAATTTAGTTCTTTAAACGGCAAACCCCCTTTTCAGGTCAAGTTGGCCTGATAATTCAACCTATTTGAGCTGAAATAAAGGACGTTTGCCCGTGCATCACAAACTATTTATGTGTTCGTTGTAGCACAGGTCGTTCCTTTGTCAACTGATCTTCAGGGAATGTATGAAGCTTATATATCGATTGTTATTGACCATTGTTATGTCGACTGTGGAACGCAGAGACTTTTTTGTGAAGCAGAGGGCCTTTATATATCGACGGTAACAAATGCGGTGTATATGTTGATAACCGATATCAAAACGCATACCATAAAAATAAATGACATTGTCTGTTTGATGGAGCATCCATGAAACTCTGCGTCTATCGTCAACTAAGAACTGACGTCGGAAAGTCATCATGCTTATGAATTTTATAAAATTGAGTAATTATAGATTTTCTTTTTTTAATTTAATTATTGACGACGAAAACAAGTTCAGTGTGTTAGATACAATTTTTAAGAATTAGTACAAGTCTGCTACATTTATTAAAAAAGTGATGGTAGGTTTTGGCAATTTTATCGTTTGATGCGATAAATATGGCATACATTATCAAGAAAATAAACATGACGACTCTAAACCAAGCTTCGATCACCTAATACATTGACAAAGTTTCCATTTCAAGGGAAAGAGATAAGATACCTTAGTTTAACATTTAACTATAATGATACTAACTAGAGCTACCATATACTCCTCTCTTCAGCTACATACATTTCTGTCATTAACAAGTTGCGATTGGTCATCACTCTGCCCAACCAAACCAGATTTCAAAACGGTTTTTCCTTTCCTCTGTAGCAACATTCAAGCCTCCCTTGTTTAATACTAAGATAACATGCCACGGTTGTTCGTTCAGTTTATCAGGATAATGTCTGGATAGCTACCTAGTCTAGTTGACCTTCTAGTTCTTTAAATGTAACACATGTGCCCTGTGGCTATTATGGACCACTGAACGTAAATGTACAAAAGGATCTATCATGGTTCAGTGACCCATTAATTGATGCTGGGGTGTGTTATCAATTAGCGTTGGCTATCTATGTAAAACCCAGTTTGTAAACCGTTTAAGAGATATGGTAGTGTGAAACACAAGTACAGAGTCAAAGTCACTGTTTTGAAATAGAATGGTGCATGAGGCTGTCATTTCTTGATAAAGGGACAGCCACAGTATCTTACCTGTAAGCGTGTACTGATTTATCTTCTGGGCAGACAATGGACTAGATTAATTGACAAGATTAATTGCCTTCACACAAGGGCAAGCTTAGGTAGAGTCCATCAGGATCCCATGTTACCACAGGTGAATGGTCAGTGGGTGGTCATTGACCATATATTCTCAGGTAGATATCATATCGAATTCAACCATCAGCATGTACATGTACCTAACGTGTATACATCTGTAGCAAAGAAATAAAAATCAGACTAACTCATAGTTTTTTCTTGATTTTCCTATAAGAAGGCTGGCAACTTGGGATTAACGAACTTAAATTAAGGCACGTTTTTAGTTTGATCGAGATAACCTTTTATCTATATAGTGCCATGTTGTACATATATATGTTCAGTTGAAATTTAAAAAATAAAAAATAAAATGTGTATCGATACAATTAAATATTCAGTTGAATGATTCTTTCCTTCCTCTTTCAATTTTTATATCACAAATTTAGGGAACCCATTTTATTATAAACAATTATTGAAACATGTACTTCAGTCTTTTAAACTTTGGCAACACTGTAGTGCACTGGAGTTCACTGGAGTTCACATCTTTGTACACTGGAGTTAACACTGGAGTGAATTGGAGTGCACTTCAATGTTTTGTCAAGTGCATTTCCTTCTTCACTACATGTGCACTACGATGTGCACTAGATACCAAGTTAAGTTTGCCCCCAACTGTAGGTTGTAGTCAACTCAATACGCTTCAGTCTACGTCACCAGGAAGATTATTTCCACCTATGGGATTTCAAAATCTACTATAATTAGTTCACTGTTTACCAAATTCTCTTGATTTGACCGGATACATCTGGACGGTTGTGAGAGGATGCAGAAAACGCTTACTCCTCCTAATCACTTAGTTTAACCTCCGAGATGTTCGGGGGATTCATTGGGTTTTTCATTTTGTTTTTTTAGGTTGCATAACGTTATGTTATTAGCTCACTTGTTCTGAAGCTTTCTAATTCGTCCAAATAGATAACATCGGTCACATAATTCGTCCAAATAGATAACATCGGTCACATTTCGTCCAAATAGATAACATCGGTCACATTTCGTCCAAATAGATAACATCGGGCACATAATTCGTCCAAATAGATAACATCGGTCACATTTCGTCCAAATAGATAACATCGGGCACATAATTCGTCCAAATAGATAACATCGGTCACATTTCGTCCAAATAGATAACATCGGGCACATAATTCGTCCAAATAGATAACATCGGTCCCATAATTCGTCCAAATAGATAACATCGATCCCATAATTCGTCCAAATAGATAACATCGGTCCCATAATTCGTCCAAATAGATAACATCGGTCACATAATTCGTCCAAATAGATAACATCGGTCACATAATTCGTCTAAATAGATAACATCGGTCACATAATTCGTCCAAATAGATAAATTCGGTCACATAACTCGTCCAAATAGATAACATCGATCACATGTCCAAATAGATAACATCGGTCACATAATTCGTCCAAATAGATAACATCGGTCACGTAATTCGTCCAAATAGATAACATCGGTCACATAATTCGTCCAAATAGATAACATCGGTCACATAATTCGCTAAATAGATAACATCGGTCACAGCTATCAAATTTGTTAATTCTCCAAACGATTACTTCTTAAGATCCGTTAGATAAATGTTTTGGTGGGGTGGTTTCTGTAGTTTTCTAGAATGAATTGTTGTATGGTTTGTTCAAATGAATTAATTTGATCCACATATATAGGTACATGTGTCATAGAGGATATTTCCCGTTCATTACCATATATATTTCACGAGTACGTCAGAATACGGATATGTTTCATCAGCGCGAAGCACGAGCGATAAAATCGGAATGTTCTGCCATAAGAGTGAAATATACATGGCATTAAACAGGAATCTATATTTTTTTCTATTTATTACATTTTAAACCTACCAGCAAAAACGATTATCTTACTGCGTCAAACAGTTGGAGATAAAATATCGTAATTTTTGTCGCCATATTTTAATGACGGCATGTTCGCCAACAGGGCTGCGTTTGTTTGAAATTGTATCACAACAATGAGTACACTTTCCTTCTTATTGGTTATCACTCTGATCAATTATCATATTTAAAAACAATTAAATAACAAACAACGACAGGTTTTCTGAAGAATCTTTATCGCTTTAACAAAATGCAACGTTTAACCATAACGAATCAACATAAACAATTAAACGTACACATATACGAGTATTACTAAAATGTAGTGGAATCTACAAACAAAAAGTTTGGTGTTGCTTTCAAACTGCATATAATGGTGAGAATATCTAAACAGTTTTAATATGACAAGGCCTATAACTCTGATATAACTTATGTTGAGTTCATTCTCAATTTTCACAAACATGTTCAAATAATCTTACAATGATATCTTTGTTAATAATGATATCATATTAGAAAGTTCATTCTTCTCTATTAGAGAGGCTACAATATATGCCTAGGGAGCGTTATGGTTGTCATGGTGATGGATTTTAGTGTTTATGTTGATTAAGGAAAAGATCGCCATACCTTCATCGCGACTGACATACTTTCCTTAAATTATTTTGTTTCCTTTTATGTGTTGACACTTTGGTGTATTTTGTCGTTGTGTGTTGACACTTTGGTGTATTTTGTCGTTGTGTGTTGACACTGTGGTATGTTTTGTCGTTGTGTGTTGACACTGTTGTATGTTTTGTCGTTGTGTGTTTACGCTGTGGTATGTTTTGTCGTTGTGTGTTGACACTGTGGTATGTTTTGTCGTTGTGTGTTGACGCTTTGGTATTATAGTTTGTGCTGATGTGTTGTGTGGGTGTTGGGTAAATTTTATTTTTTACGTGTTGATGTTGTTGTCTTTTTGTGTTGGACATGTGGTCTATATTGTCGCTGTGTGCTAATATTTGGTATTTTTTGTACTTGTGTGATGAAGCTGTAATATATTTTGTCCTTTTATGTTTGCTCCATGATCTTATTAGTTTTTGTGTGTTGACACCTAGATATATTTTTTCTGTTTGTGGTATTGACGTTGTGGTACCTCTCGTCCATGTGTTTTGACGGTTTGATATATTTGGTTCCTGTTGACATACGATTTGGTATAGTTTGGTGTTGACACCTAGATATATTTTTTTCTGTATGTGGTATTGACGTTGTGGTACATTTTGTCCATGTGTTTTGACGCTTTGTTATATTTGGTTCCTGTTGACATACGATTTGGTATAGTTTGTTTATGTGTGTCAACCTTGTGGAATATTACATATATAACATTGTGTTGACCCCTTACATTGGTTGGTGTCAGTATCTCAACAGAGGGTTTTAAGCAACATTACGTTTCATGTATGATTAATCCGTAATATCTGACCTGATTTAGAATCAAAGCGCACTTAACTGTTAATTTGATTTCCGCTCAGAGGTATGATGAACAAACTGACATGTTATTTGAATTGCATGGGTAATATTATTGAACGACGATTTATTTATGAAAATACAGATATTAAGTTTGTGATGTGTATCCATAATGACTTAATAATACTCTGAACAGTTGAGTAAAAGCAAATTAAAACAATGTAAACACTTTGGCGTCAAAGCATCCAGTATCGATAGCTGTGATACTAGTCCATACCTTACTTTGACACTTCGGTATTCTCTTACTGTTTTTAGTTTTTGGATATATTCAATGTTCAAAAACAGTTGATTGTGACAGGCACATGGACGGACATTTGTAGTATAAACAGTACTAGAATAGTAAAAACGTTGACAAAATATCAGTAAAAAGGAGATGTATTGTAGTAAGGATTAATTCAGAGACATAATGTCCCTTGTCCCGCGGCCCCTTTTATCCAAGTATCTTCTATATAATAGATGGTATGTACAATGATTTAGATGTGACCCTAACACGATTCTCTGACACTAACGAGTTCTATTTAGAAAAGAAATCCGATATCGAGGTTAGTGATACTCTTAACATTCCTGACAATGCCAGGTTATCGTGCTCAAAACAACGCTAACAGTACGATTTATGAAAGATGACATTCCGTCAATTAAAAAAAGAAATTTGACAAAATGTTTTCGCTATCGATAGATTGGCATTTATGCTCTAAATGTATATCATAAGTAACAAGGAGAAAGGGGTGAAAATTTGCACAGGCGTTTCCTTATAACTATTTACTGTACTTATAATGGATTCATTTCATGAAATCAGCACCCATCGTGGACAATGAATATTTACAGTAAACTATTTTGTTATCAATGCCATTAATAACATGCTTTACACACACTGTACACTACCTTTTTATGGTATTATTGTGAATATGACATTGCAAGTTATTATTGTACTATATTTTGAGTTAAACTGTATAGTATTTATGTACTACATCAAGCTCTATACAATAATCATGTACTAATTAAATGTGTCGTAACGTTTCAAGACCGACTGGCCCCTTTGTCAAGCTATAACTGCATAGCTTGACAAAGGGGCCAGTCGGTCTTGAAAGTTACGACACGTGCAGGAAGTAAAATCTTGATATTACGTATCCCTGATGAATCTTATTGAAGATATTTATGTACTATTGTGTTTTTGTGATTGTGTACGGAACTATTGTATCATATTATTATTATACGAATTAATTTAAATCGTATTTAAATTGGTAAATGTGAATGACATTTTGTTTATAAAGGCCTGATAACCACGGATAATAATTTGTGAACCGCTTTGAGACGACCTACGAACTTGGTTGTGATAAAGCGGTAAATAAAACCTCGAATTATTATTATTATTATTATTATTTATTGTTTTTATATGTAAACGTTTGTTTGGTACTTTGTTATAATTGTATGATGATAATGTATGACTGTACTGTATTAGTGCATTTTTGCTGTATGTATTTGTATATTATTGGAAAAAAAGGTACGTTATAGTCTGTTTACTTTTTTATGTTTGGCTCTGTAAGGTGTTATTATCAGATTTTGTGTGTTACTGTATATGGAATTAATGAATGATTTTAATTGGTGACTTTCTATGGTAGATGAATGAATACAAGGATGAATCTCTGAATATATCGTGAATGTTCTTTTACATTTTTGTAAATTGTATTCAGCGATCATGACAAATGATGACACTTTAATCTAAAATACTAGAACTGAGATATGAAACTGTTGTTTATGGAGGGAAATCTTAAAACAGAAAAGGTGTAAAATAGAATCGAAAATTTCTCTAAATAACGAGATTTGAAAATTTGAAGCAGAACCTTATTCACGAAATTTTCATTTCGCAGATGACATTTTCTGTCTGTATTTTAACTAAATTGTGATTGTATTTCGAGGTACACACGTCCTGGAAATTCACAAAAGATATACACACAAGAAACACACATCTCGGAATACACACAAGAAACACACATTTCAGAATACACACTCAGAACATACATCTCGGAGCACACATAATCTACTTATATCCCAAAACACACAAGATGTACGTACTCACTGTAGAATACACAAAACACACTCAATTCTCAGAACAAAATCAACACATATACCTCAGAATGTACATCAGGCATATACAAAAAACAGAAAAAGATTCGAACATTTTACAGTACTGATGAAATTTGTAAAGTAAATCATCAAGATTCTATAACTGATTTTTTCCCTCTTTATATGTAGTGTTAAAAGATATCACTCTATGTACGAAATTTCTTCATATAAAATGTAATAATAGCTTATTTCTCTAATAGATATTTTACTTTCTGGAGTACAGGTTTTTTTCTCATAAAAAATGTGTTCCCTAGACCGATTTTAAGTTCTAAAGCATTTACATAGTCAATATTTCGTTCTTTTGACATGAATAGTTCGTTTATACGATGTTTCACATTAAATAATGGATTTAAAATAAATCGCTAGTAAGGTATGTTTTATGTATCGACTATGGCTACTTATGTTTAGGCAAGACTTAATATTTGAACATTTTGATTGATTTATTTAAATGATGAAAGTTTCAATTCATTATAATAGTGGAAACATTTTTTTTGGAAAATTTATTCTACCTGTGTAAAAAAAGTTTTCAAAATGGCAGTACAATAAAAAAAAATTGGGGACACTAAACATTTGGTTTGAATTTTTTCTGTCGAGAATTTTGGAGCTTGGGTCCAGTTATAAACTTTTAATGGCGACAACATTACGCAAAACGTTTATCAAGGTTTAACATATTGCATCAAAAGCTAAGTCAATTTCTGTAGAGATTAAAAACTATGACTAACAAACAGGACAAACAAACATGCATTGTATTTAGAATAAGATATTTCTCAACAATTGCCTTTGTAAGTTTTGCTTTCATGACTAATAAAGCTGAACCAACATATTTTCGATTTACAGACAGTTTCCCTTCAAGCAGTCCAACAATTGTGTACATTCTATTAGCATAACTAAATGATATTCACCGGAATTGATTCCCTTCCCGTCGAGATTTTAAGAAGCCAGCTTCTTAATGAGTTCTTTAGTAGAGGGAAGAGGCAGTGGTAGTTGTATAAGACGATGCATTTGACCCGCGCGTGTAAACATCTGGAAGTCTTGTGACCCAAAGGTCAGTTTCGGGGTCAACCCTGCCACGAGTCCGTCCGAAATACCGGAAGTTTCTGCTACACCTACACTTCAATGACTTCAGCGTTTTATAGCGGACAGCAGTACATCCGGCGAAAATCGGAAGTGCAAATACTGCACCTAACAGGAAGTAAGCTAGAACACCGTCTGGGCGGACGATGTAAACAGCAACAGCTACGGCTACGGCTACCACTGAGTAAAATCCTAGATGGATAAATGACTTTAGAAAAGGGTTGGATTCCCGAAATTCACTCTCTACTTGCCTCGAAGGCACCCAATTCACATGTGCAGATACATTTGCATGAAAAGCTCGGGCAATGCGCACACATCCTACTATGGCTTCCGGTGTGAACTGCATGACGGATAAGAAGGTTTCTGCAAAGACGAATTTGATGTTGTATCTTCTGCATACTGCAAACTTAGGAAAGACGATTATGAGGAAAAGAATAGCAATGACAGGAGCCCATTGATACCTCAAGTTAAGATTTACGTGGATGAGAATGTAAACGAGAAGGAAGGGTTTCATCAGCATCTGACGCAGTGGCGAATGTGCGACATAGGATGACACGAAGTCGTGATTCGGAGCAGTTCTCCTCTTAGTTTTCACATACTCTTTCCGCCGAAAGATTCGCTGAAGTCCTCTCAATGGAATCCCTACTGCCCACTCCCAGAAGTACATGGCGTTTAGTATCTCTCCTCTGTTCCATCGTCTTTCCCGAATATTCCAAGAAATGTAATTAAGGGGTGGCTGCTCCGAGAAGGCCACTGTACTTACAAACAACGGATTCAAAACAGTAGCTTCGTATGTGTCGTGACTAAGAATATCGATTGGGACAAGTTCGATCAGTTTACCCCTCCGGCCGATCACCCTTTCTATATAGGTGGCGTTACGGATAAGACCTTTGCCATAGAATGAGCACCTATTAAGTAGCGCGTTCATGGCATTGCTCATAGGTTCAAACAATGTGTGCCGTGCGGATTCCAAGTACATAAATATCGTATCCTCTTCTGGAGACTGATTTTCCATTGTAACTGCAGGCTGGATGATGCCACGAGTGGGATTGGCGTCTGCAATATCCAACAATTTAAAGACACATCCGAATGGTATACCGGTGTCGCCGTCCGCTACTACAGTGTAGTCGAACTTCCTGCCACATATATTGTCCACGTCTTTGTGAGGAAGGAAAAGCTGATCACCTTCAGCACGAGCGTTGCGGCCGTAATGGGTCTGATCGCAGTATGTGAAGGCAAAGCGTTCGCCATACGATAGCAGCATAAGATCCTGGTATTGTCCACATTTTCTCAATACACGACTGTTGCGTTGAACCAACATGAACTCATCACAACGCGAATTACATAGTTTTCGCAGAATATCATTTAAAAAATAAGACTTTTCTATATGTTTATACCAAGACCAAAAATGTTCTAGTCTGGAAGGGTGTACCAGTTTGTAATCTCCTCTTGAAAATGCTAGCCCTTCTGTATATAACACATCGAAAATAAACACCCTGTAGAAATCTCTCATGTAAAACTCGTGTTCTCGCAATCTCCTCCCTGATGTAGCGCTAACCAACACAGCCGAAATTGTTGGCGATAAATTTCCCATGTAAGCATCGTACATACACTTAAAACACTCTTCTATGTCCTCCTTCGTATGGGCTAAAAGGTTGTAATTTATAATGGCAGATAGACGACTTCCGTCTCCTACCATCACCTCGCGTCTGTGGCCCCCAACAATCAAGGTGGCAACTGTTTGGATGGGGATTTCTATGACAGTGCCCTGAAGGATCGTCACAAAGACCACCACAGCAATGCCCGTGGCCAAGTCGGAGGTTTCCCAATTGATGTTGAGCACATTTAGAGCGCAAATAACAGCTGAGACAATCGCCCAAGACACGAAATATATAACAATACGGTGGTTCTTCATGTCTAAAACTCCTGTAGGTATCACAGTTCAAATGATCACAGAACATTGCTTGTAGTACCGTTAATGTGTCTCGTCGCCAGTTTCGATACTTTATTTTAATATCATGTTTATTTGAATTTTTGTTTCTATAAATAAATTGATATACTTTCTTAAAAATATTTACAATATTACCTTTGAGTGTGAATTTAATAGAGCAGTCCAAATGTCCAATCACAACGTCACTGTACAGGCTTGAATATCACGAAAAGTTTAGAGTTTTATTTGTTATAAAACAAATAATTCACGTACAAATACAAGTTTCCAAATCATTAAAGAAAAATCAATTTGTTATAAGCGCGCATAAAATCACTCCGCTCCTGCCTAGTACTTTTACCAAGTACTTTTGTTTTAGATAAATCTCGTCTTGGCTCATGAAGCTAATGAGTTCAAAAGGACACCATTGAAAAATGTTGCTATCAGATTTAAAGACAACAAACTTAATTGCTGATCATAATGAGTCACACGAAACAGAAACACCAGGGACTGCACTCCTTCTGAATGTTTGTGGTAGACGCGCATCTACGTTATTGCGATGGTTGACATGACAATCCATTATTACAAGCTGTCTTTCCTGATGACTTGCGATACAGTTAGAGCTAGTGACTGCTGTACTGAGTACAAGCTAGCTTATATATAGTACTTCGACTATCGCTGGTTCCGAAGTATCATATGTTCGGCCGTTTTAAAATGAATAGAAAAAGCTGACTTAAGAATTCAAATAATGCATTAAACAGATTTATAATAATATATGTAATAAACAAAAAATCTGAGGGGGTAAGATTTTTCTTTTTGTTGTTGGAAGTAGTTTGACACGGAATCGAGGGGCGTGTTTAGTTTCCTTTACAGATAATTCGGGCATTTCTGTACCCTATTATTCCTTTGACTATTTATGATGAAACCGTCCGATGAGTTCCGATACTAATTTCACGACCACTCACTATGATTGGCTAAGAGACCATGACGACCATTTTCTTGCTAATCTATCAGTCAATGTTTTTGTAACCCAAGCATTAGGTAGACGTTCCCTTTGTGTAGAGTATATATTTAGTTTGTTCCCCGGTTTAGACATAGGCCACCCTACCACAATGACGCTATTGTGGTCCACTCTTTAAATGGGTAAACGTTTTTATTGAATTGTTTTTTATTTTTTTATTTCATCGATAAATACCCGATTAAAACCTGTCAATACTGTTCAGAGTTTTTCCTATTTCTGAACCCAGCCACTTAGTATGGGAGAAAACTCGACCCTGTTCAGCCATGGTGCAGTGTTTATCTTCGCGGCCATTGTTCACTGTTATCTTAAATGACTTTTGTTAATGTGATCAAGTGTATCGGATGTACCCGTAAAGTCGCAGTATATTTACATTCCTATTATTATTTGTTTAATTCCTTAGTAATATGTCATGTGATATACTTTACTCTATATCTGTTCGGATAAAATGACATCTACGTAATTCAAAATTAATTACGGCGAAGATATATTAGTACTAACGTCCCCATGATGAAATACATACATGTATTTATAATCTGCCATCAGACATGAAGCTGTTTGAGTAAGGATTTAACTAGTTAATTGGTTCATGTATTGCACTTGGTGTAAATTTGTATGCTGCCTGCAACTAAGCTTACTGCTTGTTGTTAAGTATGCTGTGTGTTACTATGTATGTATCGTAGAAATTTGTGTTACATGTACCAAGTAGGTTATGATACTAAATATGATTTGTGTTACTAAGTATCTTTTGTGTTGCTAAATGTGTTTTGTGTTGCTAAATGTATTTTGTGTGCTACTAAGAATTTTATTTGCTTCTAAGTATGTTGTGTGTAACTAAATATGTTTGCATTGCACGCGCATGATCTATCGTCCATTAACACATAGTAATTAACCAAAGAAATAGTGTCGAATATGTTGTAGACTGTTAAATACTGAACATAACTTATATCTACAAGCGACAAATGATTCAGATTATCTTACGAAAACCAAATTGTCAAAAGAAATACTTTTACTGTCCGTTGCTAACCGTTCAGCCATGGATGGGGGTTAATAAGGACGCTTTAAACCGTAGTCATGTGACGGGGTAGAGTAGAGTGCCACGCTGCTGTGTCTAGGTTATGGTATTTAAGTGAGATGGCATAGTAAAGTGGATACATAGTGCCCTATCATTGATTTAAACATATTTTATTGTCGAAACAGACAAATGGATGAGAGACAAGTTCTAACAACTTACAAACTCTTCTCCACGAATACAGCATATGAATTACATTTAAATCACGTGACGTTCTATTTACACAGAGATAAGTTTACAAAATAATAATAAGGTAGACGTATTTTTTGTCTATATCAACTTTATCACAAAAAGTAAAGGGGGATTGGAAGAGAAAGTATATGAAAGACGGGAAAGGAAGTCGAGAGGGAGCAGATTTGATGCCGATTGTTCGTTCAGGTAGTATCAAAACGCTTTGTTGTATTAAAAAAACTCAGGAGTAAGTGTCACTATTTCCCCATAAAATAATTTCTAGATTAAGATCTACATTTAAATCGCGCAATGTATCAAATAAGACACGTCTTTGAATAACAAAATTTGACCATGTAAAGAAGTAGTGATTCGCATCTTCAACACCGTCACCGAACAAACAATTTGGGGACCAACATATTACTACTTTAATAAATCTGACCGTAAACCACTACAACGATGCCTTATACAGCCATGTAGTACAGAAAGATAGCGATTTCCAGTATGCAGATAATCAGGCACAGATGGAGGTACACGAGAAATTTTACTCTTAAAAGTCTGAAGAGAAACACGATGCCTGCTAGTTGTCTGGGTTTCTTAACTCCCTGTTTAAATCGCGCCTGCTTGGTGGGTTAGGTGTTCTAAGTAGGCTGGGGCACGTTTTAGTGAATATTATAAAAAAATACACAGTTTCTGCTCTTCTCTTCTCTGTTTAAGTGGTTTCAAGATAGTTTCTAAATATAATGCCTCGCGCGTGAAGCAATTAATGGTCGTAAGACCGGAGATGACCCTAGCTGCTTCCAATTGTACTTTTTCCAAAGAGTCGGACAAATGTTCAGAGCAGCCGTCACTAGAAGCATATTCTAACACAGGTCCAATAAATGATATATATATATAGAGTATTAAGAGTAGATTTACTTACTTTGTATTTCATTTTTTTTAAAGCTGTAACTTTTTGAGAACAAGATTTTATTAAATGGTTCACGGGGTCAGCCCATTTGTAGTTACCACTAAGAGTGACCCCTAAATGACGATGCGAGTTAGTGAACTCGATAGATTCATCGTTGCATACCAAGTTTGGTTTATCAGGGACATTTCTAGAAAAGAAAAGGATCGCTTCAGTCTTTGCAGGATTAAATTTCATAAGCCATTGGTCGGACCAGTTCTGAAGACACAGTAAATCATGATTCAATGCTTGCTCAATTTCATAAAGATACGAGGAAGATTTTTGAAGAGATGAATCGTCCGCGAAAAGTCTGACAAAAGTTTCCATGTGATCAGCGAGGTCATTTATATAAAAGAGAAATAACAGGGGCCCCAGTACAGAACCCTGGGGAACTCCTGCTGTAACTGACTTTAATGATGAGACGCCACTGCCATATATAACAGATTGTTGTCGGTTGCTTAAATAATTCGACACCCAAGATAGCAGTTCACCCCCTATGCCATACTGACGAAGTTTAAAAAGTAAACCTCTATGCCAGACTTTGTCAAATGCCTTTGACAAGTCACAGAATACAATATAAAAATAATCTTTTCTATCAGCAGCAGTGACAATGTTATGGTACAGTTCTATTAAACGTCAAACGGTGGAATGAGCGGGACGGAACCCAGATTGGTATTTATAAAAAATATCATTCTCTCTTGCAAAGTTAAAGATATACTTAAAAACACACCTTTCCACAATTTTTGACAGATAGCTAAGTAAAGAAATAGGTCGATAATTGGAAGGAAGTTGTGCATCTTCTTTTTTGAATAACGGCAAGACATGAGCCTTTTCCCATTCGGAAGGGTAAACAGCTTCTCTGATAGATCGACTGAACAACATGGTGAGAGGCTGTGCAATTGATCTGGCTGTAGCCTTCAGCATACGGTGGCTGATCTTATCATGGCCAACTGTCTTTCTAATATCTAGAATTGATAAAATATCAAAAACTTCATTTGCATGTATAACAATATTAGTGAGAGAGTTTTGACATTTTCTATGAAAATCAGGTAGAGTGACATTGGATTCGTCAGTACATGAATATGAAGCGAAATAATTATTTAGAACTTTGACTTTTTCTTGGTCACTGTATGTCACTTTTGAACCGCCATTAACTGAGTAATCCAAAGGAGGGATAGATCTGGGAGGGGAAGAGAAAAAACTGTTTAAAATTTTCCTAAATTCACGAGGATTTTCATTTTTTCGATTTATTGATAAGGGATTCGAGATTACTGAAAAAGTCTGCCTAAGCTTTCTTTTTCATATTATTAACTTTATTTCTTATGCTCTTATATTTTGACCAATCATCCGGGCTCTTTGAACTGAATGCTTTGTACTTCATTCGGTCACGTATACGACAGTGTTTCCGTAAGACAGTATCAAAACAAGGTTTATCTGAGGGGCGAACAATTATTTTAGAATTTGGGATACATTTACTAGCTAGTTCTAGGTATTTTGCTGTAAAGTTTTCTACTGCACAGTCAATAGAAGGTGCATTACAAATCAGGTCTTGCCAGTTTACTGCCATTATCAAATCATTAGATTTTAAATTGTCTGCTTTATTGTAGTTCCAAATAAGTCTTTCATAAGATGTCTTGCAGCAATAAGAAAAAGATAAATTCATAAAAGTAGCTTTGTGATCGCTAATTGTATTATCCACATCAAAAATTCCGCTATCCAAACACTTTATGTTGGTAATAATAAATATAGGATCAAGAAGTGTAGCTGTATCGGCAGTTACACGAGTAGACTCTGTAATAGTGTTAAACAGGTTATAGTTAGATGTTAAGACCTCTAATTTGCTATTACATAAAATAAAATAATCCTATCATAATTCGTCTGTTGTGATACATTACTTTCGCCCAAGTACATTCGAGAGAGGCTGGTTCAAAATCGCGTTTGCGTATGACTCAGATAGCATCAGAGAAGTAAATACTGACCCCTCCCCCATGCGCATTTCTATCTTTACGCATCAATAAAGAGTAACCAGGAATAGTTATAGACTCATCTTCAACAGAGTCATCTAGGTGTGTCTCTGTGAAGCACAGGATATCAAAGTCACTTATATTAGTGTCAAGAAACGAAAAGGACCGGGGTTACTTTCAATATCTCCACTAAGAAGTAAAATAATAAAGAGAAACGGAAAGTCGGTACTGTAGAATCCCGATGCAAGTAGCGCATAATTCACACAAGTAAAGGAGGCATTGGAACATGTCACAATATTGTCTATCAAGACAGATATGACAAATTGAACATTTGGAGGAAATGATGAACGAGTGGTTACTACCATGGAACCTTCCGATGGATACCCTATATGCTTCCAGAGAATTACCCATTTTCGCGTACAAAATACAAAAAGCACATTAAGTAATGGTCATCTATCAGAATACAATCGGCACCTATCATAAGTGAGGTCCTTAGCTGTGGCTAGGACGTAAACCTCCAAAGCAAACCAAAACACGCAAAAATGTATAGGTAACTTGCGAGTTATATATTGGATTTACTGAAACAAGTTTAAAACGAGTATGGTGAACACTTGAAATATCATCTATTATTGTTGGTCCCCGAAACGTTCTACATTTATGTAGACACCTCTGGGCTTTCGATGTATTTCTACATATATTTCAGAATATTTTAAAGTGAAGGATTCATTTAATTAACCTTCGGTCATTATAGCATGGTGATAAAACCATGTATCGACCGAAATCACCATGCTACAATAGTTTTATTATTTTAATTGATTTTTTCAAAATTGAATAAAAAAATGTAAAAAAATATATGTTTTTTTGTTTTTATTCCATTTTTTTTTAGTCACAAATTTTAAAATCAACTAAACAAAAATATCAGAAAAATATCCAAGTGACTTCACTGTTATTCTTGATCATTACTATGTTTGTCTCCCAAGGGGTGTTAATCAAGCATCTGAATGACTTCATAAAAATTCCAGAATTTATTTATAGCAGGTAAATAACACTTTTTCTACCATCTTTTTTGAACACCTGTTCCAGAATCTATTTACAGCAGGTTATATGATAACACTTGTTCCACCATCATTTTTGAACACCTGCAAACCCCTCAGGTGTATAACTACTTTTACAGGTGGTCACATGATGTTGTTTCTGCCAATCAGAGTCAGCTCAAAATCAATTAAAATAATAATATTGGTTACAGGTTAATTGACGATATGTCGTAGTAAAGTGTTGACTTTGTTCGGCTTTCAAAATTTATCTTTTAATGGGAGCTTTGTTACTTCGTTTTACTAGTGATTATATTGCTATGCAAAGCTTTATTATTTCAAAATATTTTCACCAAAGAAAATACTTAATGATCCGTAACTATTTAAAATGAAATGAACGTTGTAAGGTTAATCGATTTAAATGTTTAGTCAAAGCGGATTAAGACAAGAAACTATGCGTGCATAATGATGTATCTGATTCAATGTATGTAAGTCTGTCTCAATGTATACATGTATGTATGTACTGTCTGTCTGTCTGTCTGTATGTGTCGAATGTTATAGACGGGAGCTGGGCACGGTAGAGCATTAATTCCGAAGCCTCAGTTTCGTATTTCTTAACCGGAAATGAAGTATGTGAAAGTGAAAGTAGGAATTAATGCCACCAAATATTATGCGTCTTGTTAAAGTGGTATTAATATTATTTTAAAAGTTTAAAGCATTATAATAAAGTAGATGGGTGTAAGTGGGGGAGAAAGGGATGTTCCTATGTATTTTATAACTGCAGGAAAACGATCCTACTGCATATATAACTTAAAATTTAGTCATTAAAATGTTTTATCAGATTTTCTTCATGGATTTCCTCTAAATGTTTTAAAAGTAATTTGATAAAATTGTATTATTACCCCTACAAATTCACAGACAGGTTATGGACATTTATTAATTGTATCAGACTGGTTATAAACTTGTATTAACTATAACAAACATATTAGGAACCGAGTTTGGCATCGTTAAAACTGCACTTAACTGGACCGTCACTATATAAATCCTCAGCAAACTACTTTCATTTGTCTCATTCTGGTTGAAAATGACGTGCAACAGATTAACAAATGACAGGGATTCTCACCAATAAGAACTATTTCTGAACCTTTATCTTTTAGGCCAACAAAACTAAATTGTCATTTGAATAATTAAACATGTAGCAACTTCACGGACAATTTCTAAGTTCCTACTGGCTCTTCGGAACACTCGAGTTTCTTTCGGAAAGGTTTTTAACTCGGGATTATTCGAGCCATTTTAGTACATATTAATGTGTGCTTCCTAACACCAATCTTTTAAAAGTTATGTGTAAATATGATAATTAATATTTAAATATATCAACTAAACTTATTGATAATATTTTTTATTGGTGTTAGTTATACTTCCTGTTGAAAAATACGAAACTATACGTTCGCAAAGCTAGTTTTACACAGCTCCCGTTTATCGGACTCGTGTGTGTGTGTGTGTGTGTGTGTGTCTGTCTGTCTCATGTTTATATGTATGTGTGTATGAGTATATATGTGGATGTATTTGTATGTGTATTATGGTGGTTTTTTTTGTGTATACTAGACGTGCTATATGTTAAGTTAGGGTGTGAAAGAAGCATATTACAGCATTATAGTCTTTGGAAATCGATAAAATAATCACCATAGGGAATAGTTGTGTAAGGATACTACTGAACTATTTTGTTTTGTATTATATAGTCATTATAGATATCATACCTGTATATAAGGGTTTATCAACTCCAGAAGACCATATGAGGCCCACCGGTAAAAAATGCTCGCTTACATTGAAAGTCTATATACAAACCCAAGTGTGTTGAAAATTAATCTTCGAGTACATTGTTTTTATATAAAAAGTGTGGTTTTGGTCGTATTGCTGAAACAGCTGTCAATGCAGACACTGCTGGAGGTTTAATTTTTAATTGTACTCTGCAAATTGCCAAAACAAGTATCAACCAGAGGCGAACTAAAGTTTTAAAATTCATCTTAAAAAGGGGTTTTATGCACCTAACCTTCTGTTTCATCAGTAGTTGAGGACGAAGGATCTGTACGGTGCAGTGTAGTCGCGGTAGTCTAGGGGTAGGACGCCGGGCTCGTGACCGAGTGGTTGCGGGTTCGAGTCGAGTCACGGCACAGTAATCTATGTTTGAGCAAGATACTTTACTCTGCTTGTTTCAGTCTAATGAGCTGTAGATGAGTACGCTGTTGGGCAGTGCTATAATTGATGAATGCTAGCTGTGAGCGCCGAAATGGCAGCATCGGCTGCATGCTCCCCAGGAAGTTGAGAAATATATTGACTGGTTGCAAAGGCCCTATAACCACGGATAATAATTTGTGAACCGCTTTGAGACGACCTACGAACTAGGTTGTGATAGCGGTATATAAGATCCTCGAATTTTTATTATAAGCATTATCAAAGTGTAATTCGGTTTTGTCACCTCTGTATCAATTATTAGATTGTATGGGTACAATCACATATGAGTGTGTCTACCGTTCATCTAACAATCATCTGTATGATTTCCTTCTCATACCGAACGTAATACATATGAAGCGTAGGTTATTGAATGAGAAATTACAAATCTTTTTTCAAATTGCGGTAATGAGTCTACGGATTCCAACGTGACAATGATCACCTCGCAGAGGTAACGACGTCACAAACATCATCGCGTGAACTGCTCCGTCGTCAATAAATGCAGCGAGACACGGTTTATAGTTTCACAACGGCAACATACACTTATGAAAACATTTAAAATGCACGCGAACCCGCATCATTTCCAAATTTCCTTCTTCCATGTAAATCATACACGCTTCCCATCTGTCTACTGAAATAATACAGTACATAAAGATATTATTTTCCTTCTGTTTACCATTGTGAAGAAATCGTTGGTGAAGTCAAACGTGCCACCTTGTTTCTAGACACTTTATGTCAGGTCCTTACTTAATAAGCCTGGGTAGATAAGGAGGATCTGAAACATCACCAATCGGTATCAGACTTGTCCTTTCTAACTATGATCTCACAGAACATTATGTCAAAGTGCCTAGCGACCGCCTGCCTACATGTACCTATACACTATGTATTCCTTGCCTGCAATACATGGAAACATTTATCAAGGAGAAACAAAGAATCGCGTTTCCCTACATCAAAGGCAATACATACTCTATGTTGCCGAAATAAAATAATAACCCATTATTAGTAAAGACGAACAGGTTGACGCGCTGTTGTTGTCGTCTGCTTCATTCATTCGGAACTCAGATGTAGTAGCTTTTGCGATTTTTGTAGAGAGGCTCCGAATAAGAGATCGGGAACACTTGAGTGTGTGAGGGATTCATGATGCCTTGTCATGTGATCAATACCATCCAATCAGACACGTTATTATACAGATAAAGTATTTTAATATATTAAAGTTGGTTACAGTCATTGCCCTGTTGAATTTGTCTGTTGCTTTTGACGTCATCGACCTTGGCATACAACACTAAACGTCTGGACAACTATGATGGAGTTATAAGTGACGCTCTTTTAGATTTAGCCCTTTTCGAAAGTCATAGGTAATACGAAACAGAAAACACATGTTTCAAAATTTAATATGTCGATTTACGAAGCCAAAGAAAGTAATTTTTACTGTATCAGGAGGCCATTTGTCAATTTGAATTTGTTTCTAGCAATAAAACATTAAATTGCTATTTATATAATTGATGAAACACGTTTACTGTCCAACAGTTTTTATAACGAGAAATATAAAGACTTGTGACCACATAGTTCATCCCTTGTAAGCTGTTGTTTGACACTGTCATATATATATAAAACACCGGATAATATAGAAGTTACGAAATGACACAGCAGATATCTAAGCTTAAATTAAAGAAAAGTACAAAATTACAAATAAAAAGTTTTTTCTTTACTTTTATTGCATTTGAAATAAACAGACATGCGATATTATTCCAGACGGCTAGAGATAAAAAAAAAAAAGTGTACTGGGTTAAATAAGAATGGGGAGCAGTAAATGTTGGCGTAAGTGTACAAAGTTTAGATATTTTGCATGTCTCGTTATAGTTAGAACAAGTACAAACGCTTTTTTTTAAGTAACTTCTGATATGACAAGATCTTTATCATGAATTGGTATTTACTTGTGTTTATTTACTGTAGTGTAACCTTCCAACCCTCCACGAACACAACACTATCTGATGTCAGTTGGAAGATAAAATGCGGCTACGATGGCAATGAGTGCAGCAACGTTATAGACAGACTGTTATAATGGTACACTAGGCAGTACTTATCCTTCAGTAAATCTTCCCGAACAACACCATGTAACAATTTGTAAAGTACACTCACGTGATCATACACAGATAACAGCGATACTTACATCAGTACATAACATAGGACTATATATATATAACCCATTGATAAGCTGATGACATTTCTATTTATATAGCGGCAGTCACCGATGAAGCAGAAGACGCTTACTCCTACGGAACACCTGGTCTTATTTTCCACTATGGTATTCTCTTGGTTTTTCTTGAAAAATACATGGCGATTACGATCTAATTTTAAGTTATGTTTAATTTGCCGGGATAACGAATTGCGCAATGATTTTTTACCAAGTCAAAAACCAGCTGACCAGGCAATTAACAAGTTGTCAAACACCATCTGTACAGGCAATTATCAAGTTGTCAAACACCAGCTGACCAGGCAATTATCAAGTTGTCAAACGCCAGCTTACCAGGCAATTATCAAGTTGTCAATCACCAGCTGACTAGGCAAGTATCAAGTTGTCAAACACCAGCTGACCATTGATAAAACCATTGTCAGTGTTCACTGGTCTCTGTGTAAATATGTTACACGATAAAACGTCTGACATATAAGTTTGCTCATCTGATGATTAAGTTTGTTTATAAATCTATCTGTGCGTGTTTCTACACTGTAAAGTACACATTTAACATGCAGTAATGCAGAAAGCCTACCATAGTTAACATTTACAGTATCAGAACGTTATTTCGTCTATTCGAGACTTTCCAATTGAACTTAATGTTAAAAGAATGAAAGTGCCTATCTGAACTACAGCCAGTATAGAAATATGTCTGTCAACCCGTTTAAGGCGTTAACTATGTATACATTGGTTACAACAGGTTATTCATTTCTAGACTACAGTAATTACAGATTGCTCCAGACTAAAGCTCAGCTACAATTATATTTAGTCTGTGTATACAACAAACATAATATGGTATGCATCATATTACCAAATGAAGTGTTTATTAATGCTACGTATACAATAAGTCGGTATCTATCCCTATTCGATGACGTAGATATGTATTCTATAATGTGGTGTTTATTTGTTTGTAAACCCTACAGCTCTTAAACAATATATGAATTCAGTGATCTCTTTTTTCCAGTCGGCTTCCTCTGTGTCCGTTACATCACGGCCAACGCCTCTAGACGACCTGTGCAGCAGCCCATCGCGGATATACAATTATAGGTATCACATGTAGGAACTGTCGGCAGGGGAGTTATTTTGTCGCCCGTCTTCGTCGCCAAAATGTGGTGTTAATTCGTTGATGAGGCATCACCACGGGTTCCCTATTTGATAACCAACCACACAACAATTCACATGGCTAACATTAATTCGTTTGGTTCGATTTTCGATATAAATGTATATATAAACGTGATTAGACATATCATATACACGTACAGACATATCATATACACGTACAGACATATCATATACACGTAGTAACAGACATATCATATACACGTAGTAACAGACATATCATATACACGTACAGACATATCATATACACGTACAGACATATCATATACACGTAGTAACAGACATATCATATACACGTACAGACATATCATATACACGTACAGACATATCATATACACGTAGTAACAGACATATCATATACACGTACAGACATATCATATACACGTACAGACATATCATATACACGTAGTAACAGACATATCATATACACGTACAGACATATCATATACACGTACAGACATATCATATACACGTAGTAACAGACATATCATATACACGTACAGACATATCATATACACGTACAGACATATCATATACACGTAGTAACAGACATATCATATACACGTACAGACATATCATATACACGTACAGACATATCATATACACGTAGTAACAGACATATCATATACACGTACAGACATATCATATACACGTACAGACATATCATATACACGTAGTAACAGACATATCATATACACGTACAGACATATCATATACACGTACAGACATATCATATACACGTAGTAACAGACATATCATATACACGTACAGACATATCATATACACGTACAGACATATCATATACACGTAGTAACAGACATATCATATACACGTACAGACATATCATATACACGTACAGACATATCATATACACGTAGTAACAGACATATCATATACACGTACAGACATATCATATACACGTACAGACATATCATATACACGTAGTAACAGACATATCATATACACGTACAGACATATCATATACACGTACAGACATATCATATACACGTAGTAACAGACATATCATATACACGTACAGACATATCATATACACGTACAGACATATCATATACACGTAGTAACAGACATATCATATACACGTACAGACATATCATATACACGTACAGACATATCATATACACGTAGTAACAGACATATCATATACACGTACAGACATATCATATACACGTAGTAACAGACATATCATATACACGTACAGACATATCATATACACGTACAGACATATCATATACACGTAGTAACAGACATATCATATACACGTACAGACATATCATATACACGTACAGACATATCATATACACGTAGTAACAGACATATCATATACACGTACAGACATATCATATACACGTACAGACATATCATATACACGTAGTAACAGACATATCATATACACGTACAGACATATCATATACACGTACAGACATATCATATACACGTAGTAACAGACATATCATATACACGTACAGACATATCATATACACGTACAGACATATCATATACACGTAGTAACAGACATATCATATACACGTACAGACATATCATATACACGTACAGACATATCATATACACGTAGTAACAGACATATCATATACACGTACAGACATATCATATACACGTACAGACATATCATATACACGTAGTAACAGACATATCATATACACGTACAGACATATCATATACACGTACTAACAGACATATCATATACACGTACAGACATATCATATACACGTACAGACATATCATATACACGTAGTAACAGACATATCATATACACGTACAGACATATCATATACACGTACAGACATATCATATACACGTAGTAACAGACATATCATATACACGTACAGACATATCATATACACGTACAGACATATCATATACACGTAGTAACAGACATATCATATACACGTACAGACATATCATATACACGTAGTAACAGACATATCATATACACGTACAGACATATCATATACACGTAGTAACAGACATATCATATACACGTAGTAACAGAATTATATAGCTGATACATTTCATTCAATTCTATAGGTTTGTAAGAAGACCTACTGTGATCCACCTATGATCGTATAAGGCGACTACTGTAATACCTCTGCTGAATTAACAGTTTTTTTTGTGTGCCAATTACATGGTTGTCATTAAAGAGAATGGAATTATTTAATTCCATATCTACCATTTCTTCTGCAATGATGTTCTCAATTGACTCTCTCACCATGCACAACACTACTGTGTGGTACTGTATACCTGCTTTGTCTTAATGCATCATACAGTCTATCGTTTGGCATCGTATACCCGTATTGTCTTAATATAACCGTGTTATTCACATAACGGAACACAAAATGGCACGAGAATTAAGAGTATGTTTTTATTGATGCTGATTTCAGTGCTTTTTGTCTTTTTGTAGACTTACTTTCCGGAAGAAGCTGCATTTCATTTGTAGATACGATGGTGCAATAAAACCGAAAACTATAAATATGTTTATGTTCTCATGCTTTAACTATGGTTATCTATAGAAATTAATATACATATCTATACTGCATCACCAAAATAGGATACACATTGGTAATGAGTGGTACATGAAAGTTGTTGTTTGAACTTGATAGTGATGCGTTCACAAAGCCTATTTCAACTGATTGAGGTTGCACTCCAATATGCTGATAGCAGGTAGACTGATTCTCAACATCCGAATACATTGTCCACAATAGCATTGTTTTATTGATAACGTTTACAACTAAAAGGATCATTTCAATCGTATTTTTTTCAGGAAAAATAAATTCATCCTCTCCACATTCTTTTCCACTATTTTTGAAGCATAATGGCATGACAGTATATGCGCTGTGTTATTCCACTCTCAGATCATTGTATAAACATGCAGACTGTTGAATAAATAGGAGTTATACACCACACGTGGTGTATGACCTTCCGTAGTTTTGATTGGTCGAGAAGATGAACCTTGACCGGACGAATTTGTTCACGCGCTTTTTGCCGCGTGCTTTTTCGGCAAATGTTGGTGACTTTTGTGAGGGGGTTATTAAGGCAATACCAAAAGAAGATGATGTTTAAAGATTTGATCGCTAGTTTCAGGCAAAATTGCTACAGACGCTCGATATCGTTTCGACGCCATACCGTCGCGCGTCCAGGTCGTGAAACCCAGAGACGTAATATATCCAGGGTATGTCTCTGTGAAACTCAAATCAGGAAATACTCCAGCTGTTTCCGACTGAGATTCTGGTAGAAACAGATCACGCAACTCGTGGTTGTTGAGTATGGTATTTATTTCACTCTTGTTAGTTAATTTTTAAAAGTTACAGAAAGACACTCGCTAAAGCTCGTGTCTTTTGTAACTTTTGAAAATTAACTAACTCGAGTGAAATAAATATCATATTCAACAACCACGAGTTGTGTGACCTCTCTCTCTATATATACATGTGTCACCGGTTGCTCAGTTTTATACAATAACTCGGACAAGTCGTTTCAAGTGTATCGCTTTTCTTTATAATCTCCGAGAAACCTACAATACAGGACAATACAATAAATACATTCACCCTCTCATATACATACAATAAATACATTCACCCTCTCATATACATACAATAAATACTACACAACTTCTGCGCCGACCGAGGTACTGGACCTCTGAATAGAGACCGCTATAAATATAGTAATTCTAATAACTAAATGTCAAATATAGTATATCAATTCTATCTTCTTGTAATATGATGTATATGTACAGGTAACTGTTCTGTTTCACTGTGTCTTGAAAAAAGAGCGAATCGCTCCGAAAATTTGACAACCTAAACTTGTCCACACTGTTGGAATCACTTCTTTGCCCCATATATACACACCATATATATATATATATATCATATTATATAACCCAAGGTTACACATGTATATTCCATTTTTAGACGAATATGGGAATAATAATAAAAAAAGATGTTGATTATTTATGACTAAGGATAGTAACACATGCGTAGCAAATTAAAAGAATATTACAAATAAGTTGATTATATATTTTAGCATTGGTGCCAATAGCAATGTACATCTTTTTTCACCTGTAATATGTCTGTGTACTTTTCCAACGTTTATGTATATTGTTGGTTGAAACAGAATAGTGCTGAGTTACTTTTCTACATACCCCGTACACAAGCCTCGTCTCACATTACCTAACATTGTAATACTTGTTCGCTTACGTCATTGTTATCAAACAAAGATGCCCATGTATGTCCTCTTCAAAAACGGGGACGCTTTAAACATCCTTAATGAATACGATTTAATTGAAAGGAGCGTGTAACTAAAAGTATTGGTTACCAATTTGTGTGTTAAACGGACTAGTTCATAAACAGTGCTGACCTAGTTTATCTCTGTGTGGGAGAGATATGTCCTAAATTAGATTAAAGCTCTATTTTTTCTAACCCATTAGAGAATGCATCAAACAGTGGGTTCGCTACAGACAGAGCCAGGCTTTGTCCACCCGGGGTACACACAGCGATAGAAGATAGCGTTAACCTCTTTTTACTATCAAACGGAACAACAGCGATCGTTTTTTTGGCAGGAACAGAAATGTTGTATTGATGATAAAGGTCACTTTCAACCTTCTAAAATCAGATATCAACGGTACTTCTTTCATACGTAGAAATGTCAAATAACTGTAGGTATTTTCATGAGGTTGAAGTAATGTAAATTGTGGTGTCATGATCGGTTTTACGGGGGAGGGATTCTTATCCGACTCCCTATCTGGGCGCTGTGTAAGTTGAACGTAGATGGAACACGTGCACGCTTCAAACAGCTTTTAGATTACTGATATTTATGGTATTTGCGTATCAATTTTTTTGAGTTATTTTGAATTAGGAAATATCATAATGAAATTTTATTGATTTTGCTGGTTATCTCTTTTTTAAGATATTTCTTATCTAACATTCCTAATATATTTTTCACACTAAATTCTACCTTCTGTATGATCGGTTAAGTGTGAAAATAACAAAAATGTATGTTTTTGGGAGTAAAAACTTATATTTCACCGGTAAAGATATCATAATCGAGTGTTTTACAGGACTCAAACTCCCAGCCTTTCGGCAAATCCTTTTAAGATCGTTTTAGGATTTTTCTCATGTCATTTTACGAGTTAGGGGTCATGATATATCAGTCTGGCTATTTTTATTGGTCAATGCACCAGTATTTAAAGTTAACACAACATGCGGACTTGTTTTAGATATGGAATACAATCTATGTAAAATTATCTTTTGTCGCTTTGCTCATTAGTCTGCTATTAGCCTGCTTAAGCAAATCAAATAACTGTCTTCATGCATACTCAGTATTTGGAGCGGAAGTTATTTCATTTGACACGTGATCAATGTGCTTCATGTTGTAGTATTTGCCTTTGTCTAGTTGGATTTCAATTTGCGTATGAATGCCAACTGAAAGCAGTTTGTCTTTGTCCAGTTGGAATTCATCTTGCGTATGAATGCCAACTGAAAGCAGTTAAATACTTATGATTACCATTTTTGGAATCTGTTCATCTCATAGAAAATTCAATTATACTTATTATCATTCAACATTTAGCTTAAATAATGTATGTATCGTGTATGCTTGTTCAATGAATAGAACAGCCATCGCTCAGGGAGGGTCGGTGGTATCCAAAGTATCAATTATGACGTCATAATAATGATGACGTCAACAATCGGTCCATAGCAGTCTATATGAATGCCAACTGAATTTGGTAGGGTTATATAGTGGCAATGCCATACGATGGTAAATATAAACTAATACTATTAAAAGTAACGCAATCGTTTTATAAATATATGACAGGAACCACCATCATTATCTTTTTCATTTGTTGATGTATGTCATTTTTTTGGAAGACAACATGTATTTAACCCCTACAACTAAGTTATGTGTTGGTTGGCAATTAAGGAATATCTCATACTACTAATGTTAGTGCAGGCAAACTGTCACATTAGTAAGGGTTTCGGTTAATTATTCGTCCAAAAACGCATGTATCAAAATACCGGTGAGCACCAGTACAGAAGAAGATTTGACTGAAATGCATATAAATAAACATTATAGTAAACACGCAGGAATGACGTCACGCAGCAACATTTGTGACGTCATCAGGCCTTCCGTTGTTTTGCTCAAATGTGCATGCAGTTTCGCCACATTCAAACATTTCCCTAATATTTACAACTAATCTAAGTGTTTGAAAGTAAAATTTTGTATGTTTATGTTATACAAGTCGTACTGATACGAACAGGTCCAAATGTGTGTGTGTAACAATGATTAACATTGAAATACAAGGCTTTCTTTAGTTGCGATAGTTAATTTTCGGTAACTTGAAGAAACTGATTACTGTTGTATGAGAAAGATGGCTGGTATCGGCTGAAATGATGTCAATTTACATTTACAAGTCGCTGCCCAATATTATATTTTTTTTTAACGGTCCGGATTAGAGGTTCCAAGGCTTTCAATGATCGTAAGCCCCCTCCCCCCCGACTTTTGGATAATTTGTCACATGTACGTCTCCGATATTCTTGCACGTTGAAGGTACACAAAAAAAATGTTCAAACAAAAACGATAATTCAGCAAAATATTATCAGCTCACGGTTGCTAGCGGTAGTGACAAGGCATGTACTGCCCTAGAAATTCTCCCTCCAGCTATCCATTCTGCTTCTTGTGTCAGTATCAACCCACAGGGGTTCGTTACAAATGTCTGAAATACACATATGCTATACTGATATGGGTCTCACAACACACAAATACACCCATTAAAGCAGGCCATATCAGTAAAGCATATGTGTGCTGTGACCCATAATAGTATAGCATATGTGTATTTCTACATTTGCAACGAACCCCTGTGATCAATCCAAGGTACAAATCGAAAACAATGTAGATTCATGTGGTCCCGTCTTATATGAAATGCTGTCGAACAGTCAACTGCCATATCAAATTGGTTCGTCCTTTCAAGCCACGTCTGGTTTCCTGTCTAATTCAACATTCAATTACTGCAGCTTCACATTCCAGAATGTAGAACCTCGAAATTTAGCGGCTCTCCACTTCGAGCTAGTAAAAGATGGCTGCCGAAGACTCGCAGCTGAGCCTGCGCACCGCGTCTAGACATTATACTTCCGCGATGACGCGTCAGAAAATTTGATATCTTATGAATTCATCAACAAAAATTAAGTATGAAATTTAAAATATGGTTCTGTATTTTGTTTCTACATAATTCGACTATATTGAACCATCACCGTACACCATCCTGTTTGGTGGTTCTTCCATGACCGACTATATTTCTTTACATTACGTCAATATGTTGACTTGCACAAGTTCCAAAACCTCGGACAAACTATCAGAATGGACTTAACGAGTTACAATTATTGAAAAAACACACGTTGATTGAAATATAAGGATTGGATCTTGCTTTGGTCGATTTCATGGGTGATGAATTGAGTTGGTCTTGAAACAAAGTCAACATGAACTATTTCGCGGTTCATTAAATTTGTTTCAAGACCAACTCAATTCATCACCCAATGAAATCGACCAAAACAAGATTCAATCCTAAATTGAGATATGGGTATTTTCAATGTGTATGTGATGAATTTACACTAAATCATAACCAATAGGCCTCAGATTAATGCGTTTAGTTGACGAGATGTCCGACGCACATACCACATTTTTATGATTCGTTGTGTTGCAAGTGTGGCGAATTTCGGTGCATGACGATTTTGCCTGCACTAATGTTAACTGTCCGGATACACCAGTGTTTGTTTTTTAGATTTATCGCCACCAACAATAAACCTCTGACTTTTATGTAATTATGTATTTATAAATATTTCTTCAATGAGACTAATAAGTGATTCCTGCTGTGTTGATCTGTTGCGATACACGGGGCCTCCTCCGCTGTCACAATAATGTGACTGGGTGGAGGAACATCTCGGTCGAGTCACTTCGGTCATCTGATGAAAGGTACTCGGAGCGAGGTGTTCCGGATGTGTATGGAGTGTCATGCTACCATGGCCAGGCCAAGTTTAGTGCAAGCCCTTAAGAGTCACCCTTGGGTGGCCACATTATTAATGGCGGCACCCGTCCTCATTAGTATAAAATTTGATCGGGATCATACGATTTTCTAAAAATACATTTTGCAATATGACGCTTAACCTAAAACTCATACAAAAACTTCTGATAAATTAGTTTATTGAAAGCAGACATATCTGCAAACAGTAAATATAGCTAGATAAATGTACCGCTCTATTTGTTTTGATCTAGTTTTGCCCTTTGTATGAAGACATCCGATCATCGTGTGCTCTTTACAGGTGATCGCAGTGTCTGGTTTCCGTTCAGGTGATATTACAGACAATGTGATACAGGTACCTAAATCACCTGTCAGATTTCTGTAGTGTTATCTCGGGTTATCCCAGTCATGACATCGTTAGAATAAGCATTATGTCAGACATAGGGGTTTACCAACCAGTGGTAGTTAGTTATCATGTTTATCTAACTCCAGTTAGTCACTTTGAAAAAGAAATAAAGAAACGAAGTTTACCAGCCCCTGGCAGATTTATGCATTGAGTTGAAAAAGAGGAAATCTAAAGTGGCATTGGAAGAAACAAACGTCTAAAATCAGGCAGGCTTGACAGAGGACTATCTACATTGACGTCACACACGAGTAGAGCCTGGGTATTAGTTCCGTGTTTCTATAACGGGTCTTGATTCAGATTTCCAAGTTTTGTTTTTCTAACTCGGAATTAGGTTTGGTTCCCAATTTCGTTTGATTTAAAGTTTTGAAATTCATATAATTAATGGTTTAATGACCCTCCCCTCTGTTTAAACAGTAGTCTAGAACAGTTTGGACTTCCACCTTTTCTGCCTCTAGCATCCCTAATGAGTCATAGAAGGTAGTAACAGCTGTAGGATGCAGTGTAATTCATTTTTGACATAATAATTCGAGGTTCTTGTAAACCGCTTTATCACAACCTAGTTCGTAGGTCGTCTCACAGCGGTTCACAAATTAGTATCCGTGGTTATAGGGCATTTGCAACAGGGCCTTTGCAAACAGCCAATACCTTTCTCAACTCACTTGGGAGCATATAGCCGGAGCTGCCATTTCGAACAGCTAGCATTCAACAATTATAACACTGCCCAACACCGTACTCATTTACAGCTTAGTAATGTCTGGACTGGAACAAGCGGAGTAAAGTATCTTGCTCAAAGATACAACACAGTGCCGTGCCGTGACTCGAACCCGAAACCCTTCGGTTACGAGGCCGGCGGCCTACCACTAGACTACCGTGCCTCCTAGGCATACTGCGTCAATTCCAAAATTTTATAAGTCAGCATTGCTTCTTACAATAAACTACGGTATGGTTCCCTGTTCCCAGAGCTAGGAATATACTTAAGAATACAATATGGTCTTACATTGTCCATGTTAGTATCAGATGTTCGTTATAAGGCTATCAATAACCTGCGTCACGATATATTGACGTCAATATATCAAATAAAACAGTGCAGTTGTTGTGTACATGAACATGCACGAGTTATTCCTCTTGATAGACTCTCCTCGGTCACCCGGATAGTTTTGTTTATCAGCAACGTTTTATGAATAAACACCACAGTTGGGAATTCGTCTTGGCAATTTCCCCGATACTGACTCTGTACCCATTATTTATAATAGGTCTATGTGTCAAGCTAAGACCATGGTTCAAGTCGAATAGAATCAATTATGTAATTATACCTTACAAGACTCGAATATCCATGCATCCGGTTATTGGCAAAGCATTTCTATCAAAGCTTCGTCTAGATTTTATATTTGAATAGTACTGATACAGGTTTGGTAATTAAGTAAAAAAACTAAGATAAAGCATGGGTCTAAAGTGGGCGATTGTGATTCTGTATCAACCCTCATGTATAATGATGCTGGCACTAGATATCGATTGGTTGATGTCTCGGAACATTTCCTTTTGTTACTTAGGGATCGTGTTAGTTGTTCCAATGGGACATTGCTGTACGGAACAATTAACACCGGCCCAATTACAACCCTGTGTAACGACATATATAGTAAGTTGTATTTATAACACGTATCGTGCTTACTTGTTACAGAAAAGTCACAGTTCCTTAATAGCAAATCATAGCCATATTTATACCGCTCATCTTGTTTCCTTTTCTTCGATGTAAAATTGAAGTGTGAAACATTTACTTCAACTCAACGCCCGTTCACAGTCCAGACATGGAAATAAACATACAACGTACGAAAAGGTGAGTTGATATTTTTAATAATACATTTAAGTAAACCTTTTCAAGATGGAGATTCTTTTCCAATTCTTATACATCTGTATATGACTTTTTATGTACCTTAAAAAAACCAACAGATTTAAATAATCACATTTACCGAAAGAAGTATACGTGTACCTAGATCTTGGAAGTAGTGACTTCTTTCACATTGATTTGATATACTGCCTTGTTGAATTACTACATTTTGAAGATCTGAGGGAATTTCAAAGATGGTTTATGCGTGAGTATGGCAATGCTTATTATAAGAATTGCATGACCGCAACTTTACCGTGAGTATTAGGTGTTTGTATTGTCACTTTCACTTCAGTGTATTGTAAGAAGAGATAAGATACACACTTGATATATGTCAGCTTTTCGGTAGGCGTCCGAGAGACATCGTAGGACCTCTGCAAGGAGAAATTTAAATATGAAGGCAAGGAAGCTCACTTACTCCCGTTGTCTACCGTCTCTCTCTACAGATGCATTTAAGATTGTATCGGTATTTTTAAATGATTAATGACTTTTTTAACTGATATTTATTAATCTGAACACACTTTAAGTTTCTTACGTCGCATTGGTAAAATACTTCTTACTTCATCTGAATCATATTGTTCTTACCTCATCTGAATCATATACTTCTTACCTCATCTGAGTCACACAGTTCTTACTTACCTCATCTGAGTCATAGACTTCTTACCTCATCTGAGTCACACAGCTCTTACTTGCCTCATCTGAGTCACATAGTTCTTACTTACCTCATCTGAATCATATACTTCTTACCTCATCTGAGTCACAGTTCTTATTTACCTCATCTGAGTCACACAGTTCTTACTTACCTCATCTGAGTCACACAGTTCTTACTTGCCTCATCTGAGTCACACAGTTCTTACTTATTTCATCTGAGTCACACAGTTCTTACTTACCTCATCTGAGTCACACAGTTCTTACTTGCCTCATCTGAGTCACATAGCTCTTACTTGCCTCATCTGAGTCACACAGTTCTTACTTACCTCATCTGAATCATAAACTTCTTACCTCATCTGAGTCACACAGCTCTTACTTGCCTCATCTAAGTCACATAGTTCTTACTTACCTCATCTGAATCATATACTTCTCACCTCATCTGAGTCACACAGCTCTTATTTACCTCATCTCAGTCATACAGTTCTTGCCTCATCTGAGTCACATAGTTTTTGCCTCACCCGAGTCATATACATCTTACCTCATCTGAGTCACATAGTTCTTGCCTCACTCGAGTCATATACTTCTTACCTTATCTGAGTCACATAGTTCTTGCCTCACTCTAGTCATATACCTCTTACCTCATCATAGTCATATAGTTCTTACCTCATCTGAGTCACATACTTCTTACCTCATCTAAATCATATAGTTCTTGCATCATCTGGGTTACATACTTTTTGCCTCATCAGTCATATAGATGGATCCCATAGTTCTTGCCCTATCTCACCGGGTAGTTCAATTATTTAATTTGAAATTATGAAAATTGTTTAAACGAAACTTCCTTGTAAGTAAATTGTTGTATTTTAGCCCGTTAGCGGTGACTATTGCAGTGTTTTCGAACGAATTACTCTGTAATAAAGGTTATGATTAGAAAAAAATACTTTGAGATACAATTTTATTGTATGCATCCTTGTCTTTTCAAACTGCTATGAAACAATATTATGAAAACATGGTTTCGATTATTTTTATTGAATATTGATCGGTGTTGTAATTATAAAGATAAGAAACGAATAAAATTTGACGATATTATGCAATTTCTAGAAAAAATCAATTAGATCTATTTTGTGGTAATTTCGGTTTGTAGAATATTTCTGCTTCAATCTTTTCATGCATAACGTGTCAGCTATGACACATTTAGCAATTAAAATAAACTGTTCTTTTTTATTTTCAGAGATAAGGGCTCGACGCAAGATAAAAGAAGAACATGATACAGAAGACTCTGATAGCAGAGTAATGTATAAACAGTCAACTGTTTCAAATTGCCGTTCTGGAATTGCATTGGCCAGTGAATTAATTGTCAAATAAAATGGTTAATATTACGCGTCCCTGCTAGATAATAAGCGACAATATGAATTTCATTTCATAAAAGGTTTTTCTAGGAGTAAACATCGACAAAGCATGAACCAGTGTGTCGACATATTGAAATGTGACATCAAAATGACAAATATGTTAAAACGAGGAACTAGAAGGAAGCTGACAGCGGGGACAGAAAGGCGAGTATATAGTTCCCATCATTGTTAAGGAAGTTTGTAAAGCAATGTGTATACACAGTTATCATTAACGGTACTAATGACGTGGGACTTCCTTAAATAATATTAAACTATTACGTGTTTGAAACCAACCACCATAACCAACTTGTTTTTCCTTTTTCGCGGAATCTGGGGCTCTAATGGGAAAACATGTTGGAATAATATTATATTTTGTGACCTGGATGCTTCTAGCAATCGCGGCTGTCATATTGAATATATTCAACATGGATTGGTCGAACACCAGTTCTTTTAATGGCGTTGCTATCGTTCTCCTTCTTGGAATCCTACAGGGATGTGTCCTGGAATCACCTGCTCAAACTATTGTTACACTTATTCTAGGTGGTCACACACGCAAGCTGAAGAAACATCTAGAGTTTGAGCATCTCTCCCTAGTTCTAAATTACAATCTTCTTGCCACCAATCGCGAGGAAATTGAGGAATGTATGCATATGATGTATACAGCTTTCATGGGGAACCTCGCTCCCAATGTATCAGCTGTACTCGTCAGTGCGACTGGGGACGAGGAATTAAAAGACTACGAACTTTTTATTCGTGACGTATATCGCGTCATGATCTTTGATGAACTTTACAAAGAAGGATTAGCATATGCCCGTGAGGATTATCTCCACGTTGATAAATATAGATTTTTATATGTATGGCGTCACTTTCGGCATATCGACTCTGTGTTTTTTATTCGAAAGTACTTACATAAAGTTTGTGACAAATACAGCAGAGAGTTTATGCTTGTTCATCGCGTAAGTCGGGTTTTGCGAAAGTGTGGTCAATATCAAGACCTGATGCTTTTGTCGGCGGGCATGGGTCGAGCTTTTACGTACTGCGATCCCGCATTCTACGGGAATTGCGCGCGAGAACCAGGTAAACCTCTCTTCCATGATTCGTCTGATGTGAAACGCGTTTTTGGCCGGAAGTTTGACTACACCCTTGTGTTGGACGGGGATACCGGAGTTCCTCCCGGGACTGTGTACGATTTGATGAGGATCGCTGCTGCGTACCCTGATAAAGGTATAATCCAGCCCGCCATCACGCTCATGTGTAACCGCTGTGACACGATGTTCATGCATTTAGAATCGATGAGACAGTCTATTTCAGAACCAATTACAAATGCATTGACGGATCTATTCGGCCAATCGTCATACTATGGAAAAGCCTTGATTAAGAATCAAATCTATATCGACAAAATCCTGCACTACGATGGAAAGCTGATAGAAAGTGTCCCTATCGACGTCCTCAGTCACGACACGTTCGAGGCGTCCTTGCTCCATCCGCTATATGCCGGATCGGTGTCTCTACTGGAGGCCCCTTCTTACAACTACGTCACGTGGGATATACGCGAACGCAGGTGGAACCGCGGAGAGATCCTGAACGCCATGTACTTCTGGGACAATTTATTTGGAAAACCAATGCGGCTTTTGCAAAAGATCGTGCGACGAAAAAAGTTCACACCTACGAAATTAAGGACGCGATCTCACACTGACTTCATTAGTTCGTACATGTCTCATCTTGCGCTGAGGCAAATGTGTATGAAACCATTACTTCTGTTTTTTATCCTCCTACATGTCAACACCTCGTTACACCAGGTCTATCTGCCAATCGTCGTCGTTATGTTTCTAATAATAGTTTTCCCGAAGTTTGCCACATGTAATAGGAAAAACATCAAGTCTGTCTGCTCCGAAACTGTGGCTTCAATATTGCAATTCACACCGGAAGCTGTTGTTGGATGTGTCCGTATTCTGTTGGCATTTCATGCTAATATCGTCACGGGTGTACAATGGATACCTCAACGATCGATCGAAATGGAGTTTAAAAGTAAGAACCCATTTTTATCCGCTTTTAGACATTTGTGGGGATATTCCGTCGTTGGGATTGTCGTTGGAATTTTCTTAATATTTTTTGAAGTAGATGCTATGTTTATGTTCCTGATGTTGGTGACAATGGTACTGCTTCCAGTTTTCACAGGAATAACGTCACTTCCGGCTGGATATATTGCAAAGTATCGAGGTAGGGTCGGCGTAGATTCTGATTCAACACCGTCTAGCAAATATGACAAAGGATTTGTTATTCCCCCTTCTACTAGCAGGTTAAACACTCGCGAGAGGGCGCGCCCTTTCGTGGCATGGACAGTGCCGCTATCATACGATCTTAGCATTGTTTAGCAAGAACAAATCTGATTGTGCATGTGTAGCTTATTTGTTAGAGGCTATCCAAACACGGACAGACTTTTTTTCCAATACTGTCTAAATGAATAAACAATTACATGTATATCATATACTAACTAGTTATAAGCTTATATTTCAGCTCGCCAGATATTACATATGTATATATACTGAAATCAACTTACACTGCTGATTTCTGATATTGCCTTACATGTTGTTTCCGGATACAAAACTAGCTATTACCTAGTGTACGTCGCCACATTTTCTATTTTGCCACCTGTCTTCCATTGTGCAAATAATCATGTATACTACGGCGTCAGGAAACCCCAGTTCAACAATTTATTAAATCGATGCAGAAAGGCGAGCAGGTAGTGACAACACAAAACAACAGTGTGATAACACTAACATATCGATACAAACATAGAGGTACAGACACGTTTATCACCAAACAACCAGAATGGCGTATTGTTTGGTAAATGGTAGATGTCCTGGAATACATCTGTATGTGTGTAAGGAATCTAATAATAAACAATTGTTTAAATCGTTGGTTATAGTGGATGTTCTTCATTTATTTGTCCCTTTGTTGCTGTTTTCTTAGCTGAACGAGTATTCTCATTTTAGATAGAAACTTTTTGGAAATCAATCCGTCTTTATTCGGATAATCTGAGAATGTATGTAAGGGGTTAATCTCGAGGGCACGACTACACGTAGATACAGTGTTATATGAGTTTTGTATCTTTAGCTCCGTAAGCCTAGATGTTTAAGCTAGATAACACTAATGAGAAAGAAGACTTACTACCAGCCCCTAAGTTTTTTATGAAGAATTTCTGAGTTGCATTTTACTACTAGCTTATCTCCCCCTAGTTCGAGAACTTAGAATTAGAATGAGACATGCAAGTGATCAAAAATATTAGAGTGATTTTTTACCTTAAATAATTCAATATTCTAGAGACGGGCTATTCTTATGGGAAAGTAGTGGAATCATTAGAAATAACGCCATTAAAGTAAACAATTAGGGACCAGACTGGTGTTACAGGGGTATTGTTTAGTTTCTCAAAAAGTAAAGAGTAAAAAGAAGAAATAAACAAAGGTTTAAAGGAATTTTGGGTTTGGGTGTTCTGATACGGTAACACTGGTGGACCCTTACCGTGTATTTTTTTCATTTTTTCGTTTAATTTTCAAAAATCGTTTAGTTGTTCTCTTTTTGTGTGTATTTTTTTGATTGTAGTTTATATTTGACGAGTCACCGTTTATTGTTTAAACCGACGTTTATTCTTCGCAGACTTGTGTTTAGTTTTGAGTATAACAGTTTGTTTTTAAAACAGAGTGTTTGTTTTATAAATGCATGTTAACTTTTCACGGAACAGAGTTTGTTTTATAACTACATGTTTACTTTTCTTGGCCCAGTGTTTGTTTAATAACTGCATGTTTACTTTTCACGGAGCAGTGTTTGCGTGTCAAGGAACAGTGTTCCGTTTTGGTGGAGCGTTGACCTCTCGCGGCAAATCGTTTAATTTTAGCAGAAATCGTTTAATTTACGAATTTCTTTTGTTCTGTCGGGTTCTTTCATGTCTGCCGACCGGCCACGCTCTCGTCCGCGACAGGCCTACCTTATCGGCAGTGTAGTGGCGCGCACCAGCCAAAATTTACCTGAGCTCGGTCAGAGCGCTCACCCATGACGTACGTAGCCGTCGGCTACCGGTAGTCCGAATCGTAAATAGTACCGCTGTAACTGGTTCGTCATTTTCCATTGCATGCACTAAAAGTGACGTTTATGTTACTAAACACACGATTAATCCTTTGTTCTACGCCACCAACATAAAGTGGGCGTTTTCCTTGTTTTACGAAACGTTAGTTTTATTGTACAACATGATCATCGAATCAATGTACCCAAAGTACGTGTTTTATTGTACAACATGATCAGCGAATCGATGTACCCCAAGTACGTGTTTTATTGTACAGCATGATTAAAATACAAGTGAATCAAACTATCCTTAATACGTGATGTGTTGTACAGTATGATTAAAATACAAGTGGATCAAACTATCCTTAGTACGTGTT
>NW_018403706.1:140396-151583 GCF_002113885.1 Mizuhopecten yessoensis | reverse complement strand
GTGTAGATATGTATGACTTGGTTCTGATACGTTGCAGTTTACACATGTGTAGATATGTATGACTTGGTTCTGATTCGTTACAGTTTACACAAGTGTAGATATGTATGACTTGGTTCTGATACGTCATAGTTTACACAGGTGTAGATATGTATGGCTTGGTTCTGATACGTTGCAGTTTACACAAGTGAAGATATGTATGACTTGGTTCTGATACGTTGCAGTTTACACAAGTGAAGATATGTATGACTTGGTTCTGATACGTTACAGTTTACACAGGTGTAGATATATATGACTTGGGTATGATGCGTTACAGTTTACACAGGTATAGATATGTATGGCTTGGTTCTGATACGTTACAGTTTACACATGTGTAGATATGTATGACTTGGTTCTGATACGTTACAGTTTACACATGTGTAGATATATATGATTTTGTTATGATTTGCTAGCCATATTGTCAAACCATCTGTAAGCAAATCCTAGAATTAATATTTTTAGGCAAAGCAGCTAAAAATTACAGCTGATTACATGTACTTTGGTGCTAATTAATGTGGTTTGTTGGTTTACATTTCTAAAAATGTTTGTTCAGAGATTATCAAACTTTATTTACATATGCACTTCAACCCACTTTATGAACATTACCAGTTACTGATATCCGTTACTAATGAAAACAAAAGTCTTACTATTTAATTGATTCAAATTCTGAAAATAAAGAATGACATATATTTTCCACGTCATATTACATCTAGAGAAAGTGCGCTAGTCAATCAAAGACATTTAAATTTGTATGTACCAGGTTTTCTTTTAACACTCAAAAATGTTCAACAATGTTCAGAAAATTTCCAATATCATTGATTTGATTGTAAAGGATTGTAATTTGACTGTAATGGCGCAGCGATAGTTGCCTGACTTTACACGACTTCTTACACGGTATTGCAAAATACTTAGGGTAATGACAGTTTGCAAGTAGCATAATAAGGTAACAAAAAAAATCATTATTGTTTTGTTGATTTCCTTGACTAACATTCGTGGTTATAGTTGTGAAATGTGCCTTGTTCTGAGTAACGAAGAGGCATATGGTCTATGACGTCGGACTTAGATAATTCCGTGGTCATACAGAGCCGTGCATCAGTTTTAACGACCCGTCATACAATGTAACAGTAACGTCACACAGTCTCACGTGGTCGTCTTAAAGGACCACCAACACATTCATACAAGACTACACCGTACTCTTAACGGTCCATCGACATGATAAGCTGACACGTGACCAAAAAACGGCCTAAATGGCAGTATTAACACTGTACTCACATGCCGTAGTTTTAACGACGCTTTGACACTGTAAGGTAATACAGGGTCACACAGTAGACTTAACGGCCTCCTATCAGTACCGTAAACTGATACAGGACCAAAGGGTAGACTATTGATAGATGTAAGTCGACGAGGAAACTAAGTAAACAGATGTAAATAAGGAGAGGGATGAAAAGATAGGCATGATCGTCTCCCCTGAAGACGTGCTCAATTTGAGTTTTTGACCTAGAAACCCGGAATGACAGAACGTTCAACATTCGTGTGCTCATGTCACGAACTTTTAACACTCAAATCTATCACAATGTGTCTTTTTAACGAAATGCTGAAGACGTTATATTATATACTACGTAATTAGTCGGCTCCATTTTCACCTGGTCTATAGGGTGGACAGCTAGATAGGTTAATTTATGTTAATTGCACAATTCATAATCTATCAGACGTGTTCTTAATGTTAAAGCCGCATATTCTGGCCGACACCACTTCACTTTCGAGAATGAAACTTCTCCTGTTCAAACTTTTATATATTTGGAATTAAGTTCTTGGGTTTTAGAGGCTTACAGTAAACAATCTCGGTTTGAGGATTTGGTTTTGTTATATTTTGTTTAACGTCCTATTAACAGCTAAGGTCATTTAAGGACGTGCCTCATTGTGTGCTGTGTATGCGTGCGTGCGTGTGTAGGTGCAGGAGACATGGTATTTTGGTGTGCCTGCCTCCTTCTGATAGCGCGGATCTGATGCCGACTTTATAGTGCTAACTCACTGAAATACCATGCCGAAGGCAGCGAGCACAGCATCCAGCCCGGTCACATTATGCTGAACAAGTTTTTGCCATTCCCCTAAATGTTTAACGTTAAGCAGGGAATAACAGCTACCATTTTTAAAGACTTTGGTATGTTCCGGCCTGGGGACAGAACCCATTGCCTTCCTCACCTGGGCGAGCGCTCAACATTAAAGCCAAAAGTGAGGTGTTGCCAAGCAAGGCGCTAGTAAATAAAAGGTAGTCAGAAGTAGAAAGAAATATAAAGGTCCCAAATATTGCAATTGGCGCAGCAGATTTATTTGGTGGTTTGCGCGTTCCCAAGTATAGGATATAGATTCTATAGGGGGTCCTACATTAGTCGCCTCCTACGATACATGCAGTGGGTAACAGCAGGTATATTCTTTTCTCGATCCCCCACCTGCAGGGGTGCTAGGTTTGAGGGTTTTTAGTAAATACAGTATATAAATGAAACACTGGTTATGCTCTGTATTTGAGGGAGTACTAGTTACATATTGTATAAAGCTCCCTACGTCAGATACATTGTAATAACTATGAGGTACAAATTGTAACTGGCTATTTATTTCGAGAAAATGAATATAAAATTAAATAGTCAACAGTAGTAAATACATATATAGAAAATAAATGAATTAATAAATAAACAGATCATCTTTACAATTTGGTATAACATCAAAATTATGTCAGTATTTAAAGGTCAAGTATATATATACATTATGTCAGTATGTAAAGGTCAAGTATATATATATATATACATTATGTCAGTATTAAAAGGTCAAGTATATATATACATTATGTCAGTATTAAAAGGTCAAGTATATATATACATTATGTCAGTATTTAAAGGTTAAATATATATATATACATTATGTCAGTATTTAAAGGTCAAATATATATATATACATTATGTCAGTATTAAAAGGTCAAATATATATATATACATTATGTCAGTATTTAAAGGTCAAGTATATATATATACATTATGTCAGTATTAAAAGGTCAAGTATATATATACATTATGTCAGTATTAAAAGGTCAAGTATATATATACATTATGTCAGTATTTAAAGGTCAAATATATATATATACATTTTGTCAGTATTAAAAGGTCAAGTATATATATACATTATGTCAGTATTTAAAGGTCAACTATATATATATACATTATGTCAGTATTTAAAGGTTAAGTAAGAAAAATAGTTTAAAATAGATATAGTAAATAAAACAGTTAATATTCTTACAGCTTAGTGGGTGTGTATCAGGTGAATTATAGTGATTATAATAAAAGCCACATTTGTCATACCATGGTCTGTTGACACCTTAATTCTGCGTCTTGTCGATCTTACTGATAAGGATTGATTTAACTCCTCCCTTTACTGAAATGCTACATGTATCTCCTTTCATCTAAATATCGTCCATTGTTCAGCTACAAGTCACAACGAACCTCCTTAGACGCGGAGGCTGGGGCGGAGTGTTGATTAACAGGCGTCAAAAAGTGTAAAAGAAATTGAATATCTTGTTTCTACCTGGCCATCATGTTTCAAGATAGATATTTTACTACTACAAAGATGGTGTAACAGATAAAGGCCCTGGCTTACAGGAATGTACACTTCTGTGAGAACAAAAACTCACAGTTGTCATATATAATCCTATACATTAAGAAACGTAATACCCTCATATATAAAATGGCGTCAACTTTGAAGGTGTATTAATTTTTGTCAAATGATTACATCCAAACATATTTCATGTCCGAAAAGAAATATATACCGGGGATCGCTGTAAAATAAATAAATAAAATTATTTATTACATAATTTGTAGACTTATAGTTAGTGAATGCCTAGATATCCCTGGTTTTCGCGATTGTGCTTGTTTGATTTAGAAATACATTCTGACAGTATGCGGACTAGTAAGACTGGTATTAGTTTATCGTAGACACGTTTGACCTGTGTTCTCCTCCAGACCCCCGCGGGGTGTTATATGGTTTATACCTACGGGATGTATCGACCTTTTATCGCCCGAGAGTGATCGGAAGCCACAACAGGTACTTTCCTGTTCTCGTTTCGATAGAAATTGATGTTATTCAATTATACACCTATTGGGCGTGGAGGGAAATTACTGACGTCAAGACAATTATATGGATGTGAGAAAAAATGACTAATTAATAAAACGTAAAAATACACCAGATGAACAGGACGTATTCACGAATAAAGATTTCAGAAATACAACAGGTAGTTTGTTAAACGTCATCGCCACAGCTAACACCATATAAAGCCAACTCCAAGGATAATGGTGCCATTTACGGGTGCCTCGATCGGTAGCCGTGATCGCTAACACCCACAGTCAATTCTACTGTGTGCAATCACGCGTAAGCTGCAGACCACTCACTCCCCAAAGAATTTCGGTTCTATTTCCAACGGTGGCGGAAAAAGAGAGTGATGTGTGATAGGGTTAGTTGTTACCCTCCGACGGCACGTTGGTCTCTCTATATATATACTGACGACGGGTATATACCGCCACCAATCTAAGTCTGACCGACTAACAAGGAGTAGCAGTGGTACCAGTTTATGTTTCGTTATTGAACAGGGCATTATTACCAGGCGAGGTGTTAGGAAACAAAGAAACTTAGAAATACCGGTAGGCAAAACTAGATATTCCCAATCGTTACAATGGAGACAACAGATCTGTTTTGGCCGCCTTCGATCATGTCCTACAGTAGCGGAAAAAATAAGCAGCATAAAATCCAATATGGAAACAAAACACAAAGATGTTTTCCTCATCTCCGAAGTTCAAACCGCACTCAGCGATAATTTGTTTGTTTGTTTGGGTCTAAAGTCCCATCGACGGCTTTGATCATTTAGGGCCATGGCGATTTTATTTTTGAAACAACCATGTGAGTAGCGAAGATAAAATCAGATAAAAGGTTCATTTTAAAAACAGTCGCATTGTATGTGTAGATAATTAAAATAAGGTGTGTGTGTGTGTGTGTGTGTGTGTGTGTGTGTGTGTTAAAATAATAAAGGAGATAACGGATAGATGATATGGATTATGTGATATATATAACGCTCAGCGATAAATCCATGGTTGTGACAGTGCTTGTAATAACTTAAACCTTTTCTTCTAACACTATTCCACCTTTCCTCTTGCAAACATAGCTAGGATTGCTTTGTAGTCAAGAAAATCCTGCTTATAGATTTTAGATTTTTTCGAATTGCGATGTCCAACTCCACACTAAACGACCTGCATTAAATGTTATTTGATGTGTCTGCAGACAAGGCATATACTTACTTATCATGTTTGCAAACACTTTTACATTTTCTGCTTGCAAAAAGAACAAGGCTTGCCTTGAACCATCCCTTACAATTTTCCGAAAGACAAATTACTAGCTAATTACGCTTCTGTATTACAGTTTTTCCGAATACCTTTTTATGATAAAGATACAGACCTGCCTCGTTTGTATTGGATTCAGAACTTCACAAGATTCCTTATTAATATTGGTTTATTGCTAGCTCTGCTAGTTACTCAACTAAAGCATAGTAAAACCTTCTTCTATTTCTAGCACCGTCAATCCAGGGTAACAGTCGTATTATAGCACTGTATATTCGTGGATTGGAATTGTTTTTCAATGAAGATTTTGAATAAATTTAAAAGATATCTTGATCAATCTCGAACAGTCTATCCACATTAATGTTTGTTCCATCAGAACTTTTGACTTTCCCACTTTATCTCATCATCTTATCTCATACCAAACTGAACACTTTTGTTTTTTCTTATGCTTTCTTTAATCAGCTAAGGCTAAACGGCGATACAAATATATTTTTGTGAAATAGCTCGGAGCATGTTTTGCTGTAACTACGACATATGACAAAGTGGAATACCGGAGGATGAAATCATGAGAATGATTAAGTTTCTAGCTGACGCTCTTTTTGTTGAGTTCCTAGCTGACGCTAGCTTTGTTGAGGTCCTAGCTGACACTATCTTTGTTGAGTTCCTAGCTGACGCTCTCTTTGTTGAGGTCCTAGCTGACACTATCTTTGTTGAGTTCCTAGCTGACACTATCTTTGTTGAGATCCTAGCTGACACTATCTTTGTTGAGTTCCTACCGGACGCTCTCTTTGTTGAGTTCCTAGCTGACGCTAGCTTTGTTGAGTTCCTAGCTGACACTACCTTTGTTGAGTTTCTAGCTGACACTATCTTTGTTGAGTTCCTAGCTGACACTATCTTTGTTGAGGTCCTAGCTGACACTATCTTTGATGAGTTCCTACATGACACTATCTTTGTTGAGTTACTAGCTGATGTTGAGTTCCTAGCTGACGCTCTCTTTGTTGAGGTCCTAGCTGACGCTATCTTTGTTGAGTTTCTAGCTGACACTCTCTTTGTTGAGTTCCTAGCTGACACTATCTTTGTTGAGTTCCTACATGACACTATCTTTGTTGAGATCCTAGCTGACACTAGCTTTGTTGAGTTCCTAGCTGACGCTAGCTTTGTTGAGTTCCTAGCTGACACTATCTTTGTTGAGTTCCTAGCTGACGCTATCTATGTTGAGTTCCTAGCTGACACTATCTTTGTTGAGTTCCTACATGACACTATCTTTGTTGAGTTACTAGCTGACACTATCTTTGTTGAGTTCCTAGCTGACGCTCTCTTTGTTGAGTTTCTAGCTGACGTTCTCTTTGTTGAGTTTCTAGCTGACACTATCTTTGTTGAGGTCCTAGCTGACACTATCTTTGTTGAGATCCTAGCTGACACTAGCTTTGTTGAGTTCCTAGCTGACGCTCTCTTTGTTGAGTTCCTAGCTGACACTATCTTTGTTGAGTTCCTATCTGACACTCTCTTTGTTGAGTTCCTAGCTGACGCTATCTTTGTTGAGGTCCTAGCTGACACTATCTTTGTTGAGTTCCTAGCTGACACTCTCTTTGTTGAGATCCTAGCTGACACTATCTTTGTTGAGTTCCTAACTGACGCTATCTTTGTTGAGTTCCTAGCTGACACTATCTTTGTCGAGTTCCTAGCTGACGTTCTCTTTGTTGAGTTTCTAGCTGACGTTCTCTTTGTTGAGTTCCTAGCTGACACCATCTTTGTTGAGTTCCTAGCTGACGCTCTCTTTGTTGAGGTCCTAGCTGACACCATCTTTGTTGAGATTCTAGCTGACACTATCTTTGTTGAGTTCCTAGCTGACATTATATTTGTTGAGTTCCTAGCTGACGCTATCTTTGTTGAGTTTCTAGCTGACACTATCTTTGTTGAGTTTCTAGCTGACATTATCTTTGTTGAGTTCCCAGCTGACGCTCTCTTTGTTGAGTTCCTAGCTGACGCTCTCTTTGGTGAGTTCCTAGCTGACACTCTCTTTGTTGAGTTCCTAGCTGACGCTATCTTTGTTGAGTTTTAGCTGACACTCTCTTTGTTGAGTTTCTAGCTGACACTATCTTTGTTGAGGTCCTAGCTGACGCTCTCTTTGTTGAGATCCTAGCTGACACTCTCTTTGTTGAGTTTCTAGCTGACACTCTTTTTGTTGAGTTCCTAGCTGACGCTATCTTTGTTGAGTTCCTAGCTGACACTCTCTTTGTTGAGTTTCTAGCTGACACTCTCTTTGTTGAGTTTCTAGCTGACATTATCTTTGTTGAGTTTCTAGCTGACGCTCTCTTTGTTGAGTTCCTAGCTGACACTATCTTTGTTGAGTTCCTAGCTGACGCTATCTTTGTTGAGGTCCTAGCTGACGTTCTCTTTGTTAAGTTCCTAGCTGACACTCTCTTTGTTGAGATCCTAGCTGACGCTATCTTTGTTGAGTTCCTAGCTGACACTATCTTTGTTGAGTTCCTAGCTTACACTATCTATGTTGAGTTCCTAGCTGATACTATCTTTGTTGAGTGCCTAGCTGACACTCTCTTTGTTGAGTTTCTAGCTGACGCTCTTTTTGTTGAGTTCCTAGCTGACGCTATCTTTGTTGAGTTCCTAGCTGACACTATCTTTGTTGAGATCCTAGCTGACGCTATCTTTGTTGAGTTCTTAACTGACACTATCTTTGTTGAGTTCCTAGCTGACACTATCTTTGTTGAGTTACTAGCTGATACTATCTTTGTTGAGTTCCTAGCTGACGCTATCTTTGTTGAGTTTCTAGCTGACGCTATCTTTGTTGAGTTTCTAGCTGACGCTATCTTTGTTGAGTTCTTAGCTGACACTATCTTTGTTGAGTTCCTAGTTGACGCTATCTTTGTTGAGTTTCTAGCTGACGCTATCTTTGTTGAGTTCCTAGCTGACACCATCTTTTTGAGGTCCTAGCTGACACTATCTTTGTTGAGTTCCTAGCTGACACTATCTTTGTTGAGTTTCTAGCTGACGTTCTCTTTGTTGAGGTCCTAGCTGACGCTCTCTTTGTTGAGTTCCTAGCTGACGCTATCTTTGTTGAGTTCCTAGCTGACACTATCTTTGTTGAGTTTCTAGCTGACACTATCTTTGTTGAGATCCTAGCTGACGCTCTCTTTGTTGAGTTCCTAACTGACACTCTCTTTGTTGAGATCCTAGCTGACGCTCTGATTGTTGAGTTCCTATCTGACGCTATCTTTGTTGAGTTCGGTGAGAAGGTTTACCATTTGACGTTCCTATTGGGACATACTGAAGGATTCACGTGATAATTTTGGATTTTCCTCTCGTAAATTTTCCCTTTTCCCCATAGCAACATCTTTGCTTCGCCGCTCCGAATGATGTTGATCGTAGTGAAATCGATATTCTGTTGTTTACTGTAGATTTTCAAAGTTTGTGGCAGATGTCTTGGTTTCATTGACCCGGGACTCATTTTGATGACGTGACAATAGATTTGATATTGACCTAAAGTAAATGGTGAATATCGTTAATGAAGCAGAAAATGTTTACCGTCCTGTACCATCCTTTTATCCATTTGAAGGTCGAGTGATTGTTTTGTTCACACAGAAGTGTCGTTTATTTTAATATTTCATTATATAAAATTCGATGTTAGTAATGATAACATCGTAATCTAAAGATTATTTTATTTTGTTTCAAATGACTGATTGCATGTTTCCTTCCTTGCTATTTTCTTATGTATGAGCTTTCTTTTGTTTTAAAGTACACATTTTAATTATAGCATCGATGCTGTTTTAAAATGTATTGGTTTCCTTCATAGGCTCTCAATATATTTGACAAATTGGTATTCTTTATCAATTTATTGTGGCACTAGTATGCATCCCTGATGAGGATGAGGTCTTATGTTAAAGTTTTACGTTGACAACAAGTTTTAGATAACACAAATATCAGGTAACGAGGCCATTTATATCCCAAGTTGAGTTAAGGAAATAATTTAACAGTGAAAATTGAAATGACCTTAAGTTGCACAATAATGTGTAGAATGAGTATCAATAACATGTTTGGGGCTTGGTGTCCTTGCAACTACTAAGGTCCGTAATAACTATAAAGATCAATCAAGGAAACAGTAGTAGGATACAACTGAAACCATACATCACTACAGTATACAATGTGATATAAATCACATCTTACACAGTTGTTACTTATCAATGGACACCTTGTTCGCTGTTGCTCGATGGTATCGTCCCGCTGGGTGGTGTAGGTCGGGTCCATGTACAAATATAATTATAATTATGGACTTTCGGTACAATGTACAGTGTTTCCCCATAATTAGCTTTAACGCTGCCACCTTGTCCCCGACACCTTGTCCCCGACACCTTGGATAACGCCTCAACAGGTCCTACAACTTAAGTAAACACGAAATATGTATATTAATGTCTGTTAAGCGCTGAAAGTATTTTACTTAATGAGGAAACAATGAGGTAAAACCATGATAGGATGTTATTAGAATACTTCGTAAGAAGGGGGCGGGGAGGGAGATGTTAGGGGGTGTCAGCTTACAGTGTAAAGCTGTGCATGTCACCTAAACTATTTCCCCACTTTATTTATGTTTCAAAAATAAACATTTTTATTAAACTTCAATTTGCGAAAATTTCGATCTACATCCAATATACCCATTATCGTTCTAACATACAGTTGAGAGTGATCCATACCTGTTAATGCCAACATTATTTTTGTTTGTGACCAAAAAGCGTAAAGAGAACGATTATTGAACATCCTCAAATTCAAATAATTTGTTAATAATATTTAAAGTTAAACTGATACAGACTGACACCCAAAGTCTTGTAAGCTTAATATTAGCCATCTAATGAAAAAATATGATTGCTTATTTATAGAAAAAATAAGACTGACAGTCGAAGTATTGTCAACTTAATATCACCCATCCATTAAGAGCTTTTTCATTAGTTTATTTTTAAACAAAACAAATAATAAGACGCGCTCAAAGTCAGTTCAATAAAGTTGTGTTTGCTTGATTAAACACCCCACATCCACAACAGCCAAGTTAGGCGTCCTGATCATAGCAGTAGGATACTACACTTAATGATGTTATAATGTTATTCTGTCTGCAGTAGACTGTTTACATATTCCAAATTTAGATTGATGTTTTTTTTGTTTAACCGGTTTACTCAATTTATTGTGACAAAATCTTAGAACAGAAAAGTCTACATGGAAGAAAAACAGTATCAACATCAAAAGGAACGGAATGATTTGTCAAAACTGCAAAAAAGGTCAAAAGAGTTGACCGTTTGCATTATGAATTTAAACTACAGTGTTCATCATTGGTATCTTGTTATTCCATCTGTCTTAACAACTCTGTGGTTGCTTGCCTTTCAATGTGACTGTTTTATTTGTAGGCGACACTGTAGGTCCTACTCTTCTGTAAACAAACTATCATAAATCAGATTCAGAGTCTACATTTCCTTGTGTTTTACAACAAATCGGAGAGAGGAAATTATGAAAAGAGGTCTAACATATACACGTACTTTGATCTTACCTCATATAATAATGATAGACATACTATTCTCATTCAGTTAGATGCAACAACACACAACATAACAATAGAGCAGATTAGTATCAAATGTATTATAATATAACACATCACAAGGTAATATCACGATACCGTACAGTGTGATAATGTTGTATAATATAACACATCACAAGGTAATATCACGATACCGTACAGTGTGATAATGTTGTATAATATAACACATCACAAGGTAATATCACG
>NW_018403706.1:131291-134368 GCF_002113885.1 Mizuhopecten yessoensis | reverse complement strand
CGTTACCGTACAGTGTGATAGTGTTGTATAATATAACACATCACAAGGTAATATCACGTTACCGTACAGTGTGATAGTGTTGTATAATATAACACATCACAAGTTAATATCACGCATCGTTACCGTACAGTGTGATAGTGTTGTATACTATAGCACATCACAAGGTAATATCACGTTACCGTACAGTGTGATAGTGTTGTATAATATAACACAACACAAGGTAATATCACGCATCGTTACCGTACAGTGTGATAGAATTTTATGATAAACTACAATATAAAACAATATCCTACACTTTAAGTACCGATAGCACAGTATAATGCAGTTAGATGCATCAATATAGAATGACCTCCATTATAATCTTTCAGCATCACAAGTTTATCAGGTATGTCAATCAGCTGTTCACTTTTAAAGGCGACTCCCACTTATTTCAAGCCATATTTCATCATCTGAAATATATAATGTTATAGTAATAGTTATCATTATCGCAGCTGTTCTCAACCTTCCATACAAACATTCATTGCAATGAATCGAAATACAAAATATTATTAAAGCAGAATAATGATAATGATGTTTCATGATTGTTGTTAAACACATTAATGTTATATTTATATCTAACAATCTCAACCAAACAGACCTCTACCATTAAAGCCTAACGAGACAGCACTCTTTAAGTTATTTAACTTAATTGATACATCACAATCAAATTCCACTTCGGACCGACCCCTGTACTGGAGCCTTTAACGATATTGAAAACTGTGTATGGTTCCTTGATCAAATGAGAAGTACTGAACTAAACACGATGCGAATACTTTTACAATAATAGACATTTAAATTCCAAACATTCCATGCATCTTTACAAACGTCAATGCCTTATGAGCTTGACATATGAACAGTACCATTAAGTATTTATGATGCCTAATCATAACTAATATTTGATTGATACAAAAGCGCGATAAAACACGTAAAATTCTCTAAGTGGTGTTACAACATGTCTATCCAACAGAATACCATGCAATGGAGACGTTTCCTAGGGGGTATGGGTGCTTACCTTACAAACTATTGTCGTTCTGGAAAGATTAGTAGATGACGATTGATAGAAATGTACTTTTCATCAATTAGAGTACGTGTAAACATTCCAGTTTGATTGTATACGTTTTTTACATCCCACGGACACAAAAACGTGTCATAGGGATCAACAAGGGCTTAAAACAAGACAGCTATCAAATTAAATCTAAGGTAAGCCCACCCATTCATCTCAATACGAAACAAATCAAATGTTTAAAATACACAAATGCCAGTTTGTCGGAATAGTTTGTTTCTTTGTTTAGAATGTTGCCTTACAACAGTTTTAGTCGCATTAAAACGGCGTCCCCAGATGTTGAGGTCGCGTAAGGGTCACTTCAAAGTCTCATCTTTCTTAAATGTCCTAATTAGAAACGATAGTATCATACTGAAAACTAACAAAAAGGCGTGTCTGAAAAACACCGGGCTAAACCTAGATTTCTTTGAAAGCAAATCGGCATTTTAAAAAGTATTATAAGGAAAAGAAACATATACAAGTTCCAAGTGTTGCGATAGGGACAGCGGACTTTCTATTATAACGATGACACAGAGAAACACTCCCGATTCCGCAAGGGGATTATCTTCAGTTACAAATTCAGTTAACTAATAAACAACAATACGATTTCAACTTTAAAAAAATAAATGTTTAAGTCTTGTTGCATGATATAATTTATCGCTGTTATGTTGAAGGTTATTGCATTCTATATAAAAAAAACAACCATATTACTGTAAATTACTATACACTACCGCTGGTCTTACTGTAAACGGTTGGTTACCTACTATACACTACAGCTGGTCTTACTGTAAATGGTAAGTTACGTACTATACACTACACCTGGTCGTACTGAAAACGGCTAGTTACCTACTATACACTACAGCTGGTCTTAGTGTTAACGGTTAGTTACCTACTATACACTACAGCTGGTCTTACTGTAAACGGTTAGTTACCTACTATACACTACATCTGGTCCTACTGTAAACGGCTAGTTACCTACTATACACTTCAGCTGGTCTTAGTGTAAATAGTTAGTTACCTACTATACAATACATCTGGTCTTACTGTAAACGGTTAGTTACCTACTATACACTCAGCCGGTCTTACTATAAACGGTTAGTTACCTACTATACACTTCAGCAGGTCTTACTGTAAGTAGTTAGTTACCTACTATACACTACAGCTCGTCTTACTGTAAATAGTTAGTTACCTACTATACACTACATCTGATCTTACTGTAAATAGTTAGTTACCTACTATACACTACAGTCGGTCTTACTATAAACGGTTAGTTACCTACTATACACTACAGCTGGTCTTACTGTAAATGATTAGTTACCTACTATACACTACAGCTGGTCTTGCTGTAAATGGTTAGTCACCTACTATACCCTACAGCTGGTCTTACTGTAAATGGTTCGTTACCTACTATACACTACAGCTGGTCTTACTATAAATGGTTAGTTACCTACTATACACTACAGCTCGTCTTACTGTAAATAGTTAGTTACCTACTATACACTACATCTGATCTTACTGTAAATAGTTAGTTACCTACTATACACTACATCTGATCTTACTGTAAATAGTTAGTTACCTCCTATACACTACAGTCGGTCTTACTATAAACGGTTAGTTACCTACTATACACTCAGCCGGTCTTACTATAAACGGTTAGTTACCTACTATACACTCAGCCGGTCTTACTATAAACGGTTAGTTACCTACTATACACTTCAGCAGGTCTTACTGTAAGTAGTTAGTTACCTACTATACACTACAGTCGGTCTTACTATAAACGGTTAGTTACCTACTATACACTACAGCTGGCATGACTATAAATGTTTGGTTACCTACTATACACTGCAGCTGGTCTTACTGTAAATGATTAGTTACGTACTATACACTACAGCTGGTCTTACTGTCAATGATTAGTTACCTACTATACACTACAGCTGGCCTTACTGTTAATGGTTAGTTACCTACTATACACTACAGCTGGTATGACTATAAATGT
>NW_018403706.1:129933-130389 GCF_002113885.1 Mizuhopecten yessoensis | reverse complement strand
CAGCTGGTCTTACTGTTAATGGTTAGTTACCTACTATACACTACAACTGATATTATTGTCAATGATTAGTTACCTACTATACACTACAGCTGGTCTTACTGTAAACGGTTGGTTACCTGCTATACACTACAGCTGGTCTGACTATAAATGTTTGGTCACCCACTATACACCTCAGCTCATCTTACTGTAAATGGTTAGTTACCTACTATACACTGCAGCTGGTCTTACTGTAAATGGTTCGTCACCTACTATACACTACAGCTGGTCTTACTGTAAATGGTTCGTCACCTACTATACACTACAGCTGGTCTTACTGTAAATGGTTAGTTACCTACAATACACTCATCTGGTCTTACTATAAATGNTCTACTATACACTCAGCCGGTCTTACTTTAAACGGTTAGTTACCTACTATACACTACAGCCGGTCTTACTGTAAATGGTTAGTTACCTACA
>NW_018403706.1:128591-128682 GCF_002113885.1 Mizuhopecten yessoensis | reverse complement strand
TACTATACACTACAGCTGGTCTTACTGTAAATGATTAGTTACCTATTATACTCTTCAGCTGGTCTTACTGTAAATGGTTAGTCACCTACTG
>NW_018403706.1:128078-128447 GCF_002113885.1 Mizuhopecten yessoensis | reverse complement strand
CTTACTGTAAATAGTTAGTTACCTACTTTACACTACAGCTGGTCTGACTATAAATGTGTGGTTACCCACTATACACCTCAGCTCATCTTACTGCAAATGGTTAGTTACCTACTATACACTACAGCTGGTCTGACTATAAATGTTTGGTTACCCACTATACACCTCAGCTAGTCTTACTGTAAATGGTTAGTCACCTACTATACACTACAGCTGGTCTTACTGTAAATGGTTAGTTACCTACAATACACTCATCTGGTCTTACTATAAATGGTTAGTTACCTACTATACACTCAGCCGATCTTACTTTAAACGGTTAGTTACCTACTATACACTACAGCTGGTTTTACTTTAAATGGTTAGTTACCTACA
>NW_018403706.1:126741-127407 GCF_002113885.1 Mizuhopecten yessoensis | reverse complement strand
CCTACTATACACTACAGTTTGTCTTACTGTAAATGATTAGTTACCGACTATACACCTCAGCTGATCTTACTGTAAATGATTCGTTTCCTACTATACACTACTGCTGGTCTTACTGTAAATGGTAAGTTACCTACTATACACTACAGCTGGCCTGACTATAAATGGTTAGTTACCTACTATACACTACAGCTGATCTTACTGTAAATGATTAGTTACCTACTATACACTACAGCTGGTCTTACTGTAAACGGTTGGTTACCTACTATACTCTACAGCTGGTCTTACTGTAAACGGTTAGTTACCTACTATACACTACAGCTGGTCTTACTGTAAATGATTAGTTACCTACTATACACTACAGCCGGTCTTACTGTAAACGGTTGGTTACCTACTATACTCTACAGCTGGTCTTAGCTGATCTTACTGTAAATGATTAGTTCCCTACTAAACTCTACAGCTGGTCTTACTGTAAACAGTTAGTTACCTACTATACACTACAGCTGGCCTGACTATAAATGGTTAGTTACCTCCTATACACTACAGCTGGTCTTACTGTAAATGATTAGTTACCTACTAAACTCTACAGCTGGTCTTACTGTAAATAGTTAGTTACCTCCTATACACTACAGCTGATCTTACTGTAAATGATTAGTTACCTACTAAACT
>NW_018403706.1:125573-126113 GCF_002113885.1 Mizuhopecten yessoensis | reverse complement strand
CCTACTATACACTACAGCTGGTCTTACTGTAAATGGTTAGTTACCCACTATACACTAGAGCTGGTCTTACTGTAAATGATTAGTTACCTACTATATACTACAGCTGATCTTACTGTAAATGATTAGTTACCTACAATACACTACAGCTGGTCTTACTGTAAATGGTAAGTTACCAAATATTCACTACAGCTGGTCTGACTGTTAATGGTTGGTCACCTACTTTACACTACAGCTGGTCTTACTGTAAATGGTTTGTTACCCGCTATACTCTACAGCTGGTCTGACTATAAATGTTTGGTTACCCACTATACACCTTAGCCCATCTTACTGTAAATGGTTAGTTACCTACTATACACTACAGCTGGTCTTACTGTAAATGGTTTGTTGCCCGCTATACTCTACAGCTGGTCTGACTATAAATGTTTGGTTACCCACTATATATCTTAGCCCATCTTACTGTAAATAGTTAGTTACCTACTATACACTACAGCTGATCTTACTGTAAAGGGTTAATTACCTACTATACACTACAGCTGATCG
>NW_018403706.1:124335-124402 GCF_002113885.1 Mizuhopecten yessoensis | reverse complement strand
CTTACTGTAAATGGTTAGTTACCTACTATACACTACAGTTGGTCTGACTATAAATGTTTGGTTACCC
>NW_018403706.1:123789-124230 GCF_002113885.1 Mizuhopecten yessoensis | reverse complement strand
GTTCATCTTACTGTAAATGGTTAGTTACCTACTATACACTACAGCCCATCTTACTGTAAATGGTTAGTTACCTACTATACACTACAGCTATTCTTGCTGTTAATGGTTGGTCACCTACTTTACACTACAGCTGGTCTTACTGTAAATGGTTTGTTACCTGCTATACACTACAGCTGATCTTACTGTAATTGGTTAGTTACCTACTTTACACTACAGCTGGTCTTAGTGTAAACGGTTGGTCACCTACTATACACTACAGCTGGTCTGACTGTAAACGGTTAGATACCCACTATACACTACAGTTAGTCTTACTGTAAATGATTAGTTACCTACTATACACTACAGCTGATCTTACTGTAAATGGTTAGTTACCTACTATACACTACAGCTGATCTTACTGTAAATGGTTAGTTACCTACTATACACTACAGCTGGTCTTAC
>NW_018403706.1:68770-116162 GCF_002113885.1 Mizuhopecten yessoensis | reverse complement strand
TCTTACTGTAAATGATTAGTTACCTACTATACACTACAGCTGATCTTACTGTAAATGATTAGTTACCTACTATACACTACAGCTGGTCTTACTGTAAATGGTTAGTTACCTACTATACACTACAGCTGATCTTACTGTAAATGGTTGGTCATCTACATGTACTATACACTTCAGCTGATCTTACTGTAAATGGTTGGTCACCTTTGGTACACTTCAGCTGGTCTTACTGTAAATTTAGTTTGTTTGTTGTTTGTTTGGGTTAAACAGCCTAACGACGGCTGTGGTCATTTAAGGCCATGGTAATTTACAATGTAATTTTTTTTATTTTTTTAACAAACATGTGAGTAGCGAAGATAAAATCAGATAAAAGGGTTTATTTTAAAAGCATTTGCATTGTATGTGTAGATAATTAAAATAAAAAGGGGGTTAAAATAACAAAAGAGATAACGAATAGATGATATGGACTATGTGATATATATAACGTCAAAAAGGGTAAGTACGGTTAAAAGACATCAGAGTCTATAGAATAGACAGATGTCTTTCAAATACTTAAATAATGCATTTGAGTCCACGGAACATGAAAAAGAGTTTTCATATCTGGGACTCGAAACTAGGTTTCACGAATGTGTTTAAAATCGGAACATTCTATTAAAAAATGTTCCACTGTAAATGGAGCTCTCTATTGTTCTTTGGTGTCATGCCATTTTTGAGGTTTAAATAGAGATTATTCATTATTTATAATCCGAAAACAGCTATTTTGACGTCTGCTTATTGCACTTTTTACCAATGGCTTAAAATATGTCAAACAGATTATAATGCCAACAATAATTAATTTCTAATGAAGGGTTAGACTTCATGTACGATAACCCCAAACGGGGCAATGGAATATATTATTAATGAATAAATGTGTACACATTAATGAAATGTGTAAATCTATATATTTGTTTAACTTGTCTGATGAAATATTATAACTAATTGAACTACATTAATTTCAATTTTCCCAACATTATCTGTCGTAAAAAAATCTGCATAGTTAATAATTTATCTGTACTCGAGTAACTACCCAAATCATGAAACGATATACATATATGTATACTATAGATAATTAGCACCGTTAACGGTGGGTGTACAAACACAACCAGTATAGCTTAACAAATGCACAGACAAATATAAAATAATAGTCCCAAGTGTTATTACAGGCACAAGAGCTTTGAGGTTTCGTATCTCCACTTTATATTTCTTTCTACTTCTAACATTTTATTTCCTCGGGCCTTGCTTAGCAACACCTCAGTTTTGGCTTGAATGTTGAGCGTTCGCCTAGGTGAGGAATGCCGGGAGTTGTTGTTCCCTGATTAACGTTCAGCATTAAGGGGAATTGTAACAACTGGTTCACCCGTTGTCAGTATAATGTGACCGGGCAGAATGCTGTGCTGGGGGCCTTCGGCATGGTATTTCAGTGAGATAGCACTATAAAGTCGGTATCAGATCCGCGCTATCATAAGAAGGCAAGCACACCAACATACCCTGTCTCCTGCATACACACACGCAAGCTCGCATACACTACACACATGGAGGCACATCCTTAAATGGCCTTAGCTGTTAATTTTGTTTGTTTGTTTGTTTATGTTTAACGGCCAATCGACGGCTGTGGTCATTTACAGCCATGGTGATTTATTTATTTATCGTATTTTTTTAACAAACATGTACGCAGCGAAGATAAAATCAGATAAAATGGTTCATTTTAAAAGCATTCGCATTGTATGTGTAGATAATAAAAAATAAAAAAGGGGGTTAAAATAATAAAAGAGATAACGAATAGATGATATGGAATATGTGATATATATATAACGTCAAAAAGGGTAAGGTGGGTTAAAAGACATCAGAGTCTATAGAATAGACCGATGTCTTTCAAATAGTTAAATAATGCCTTCGAGTCCACGGAACTGAAAAGAGTTTTCATATCCGGGACTCCAAAGTAGTTATCACGAATGTGTTTAAAATCGGAACAAATGGAGTGTCACATGCGTGGCATGAAGGTAGATCTTCTCGTTTTAAAAGGTACGAATGAGTAGGATATGTGTGCCCAGTACGGAGCCGAGCTAGGACAACTTCCTCTCTACGATCTTTCCGACTGGGAATAGATGTTTTAAGTTTCGGTTGTATCTTAAAAAGTTTGTTGGTGGTCTCGAGACGTGTATGAGAAGGGTAATTCGAAATACATTACCGAAAGGAGGATTTGTGTTCTTCGGGCATAACACTTGATTTCCCTCGCTCATGTAATGTAAAGTTAAAATCAGGGGTTTGAATGGTCCACGTAGGGACTTCAGATATGTTAAATTCAGCTATGTCAACTTAATGTTGAGTTCTTGCAGGAAATTTGAAATTCGGATACCAAATGTTGGCAGAAGTTTTTGGTTTTGCGTAAATATGTTTTGGTATTTTGGGTTGAATACTTGGTCGAAGGCAGGATTTTTAGGGTTTGATTTTAAATGAGCTGCAAATTGTAATGACCGTTTTTTTCTTCTGTCATGAAGGGATGGTTCATTTGCTTCCACGTACAGGCTTTTTACAGGTGTTGTTCGAAAAGCTCCAAGGGCTAGACGTAGCTCTTGGTTATGGATTGGGTCTAGCATCTGCAGGTACGAACTGCGCGCCGACCCGTATACCATAGAACCATAATCCAGTTTTGTTCGAATGAGTGATCTGTGATCTGTTCTTAGATCTGTAACAGATCAAGAAGTCATCCACAAATAACGACCCTTCTGTTGATTGACCAAGACATTTGACTATNAGGTTTCCACGTACGCCAAGGTCGTGAAGATCTTTCATGATGCCATACTGCCATGTAGTATCATAGGCCTTCTCAAGATCAAAGAACACAGCGACAAGGTGTTCTTTCTTGGCGAAAGCCTCTCGAATGAACGTCTCTAATCTGATGAGATGGTCATTTGTCCCTCTTCTATTTCTAAAGCCACTTTGAAGAGGGGATATTATATCGTTGGCCTCAAGAAACCAAACCAGTCTAGTGTTTATCATTCGTTCTAAAGTTTTACATTCACAACTAGTCAGAGAGATAGGACGATAGTTGTTTGGGTCAGTAGCATTCTTTCCCGGTTTTTGGATAGGTATAATTGTGGAATTCTTCCACGAATTGGGAATCTTTCCGGAAGCGTAAACTTGGTTGAATATGTAAAGAAGGCATGTTAGTGACGAGTCCGGTAAGTGCTTTAGAAATTGATATGGAATATCATCAGGACCTGAAGCAGTGTCCTGTGATTTTCTAAGCGAATCAACAAGTTCTGGTAGGGTAAATTGCTCATTATAACTTTCTTTGTTTGATGATTTGAAATTGAGCCGTTTCTTTTATCTTTTTTTCTTTAAAGACTGTAATTTTCGGGAGTGGTTTAAAGGGAATGAGTTTTTAGCTACGTTTTTTTGCAAATGCATCAGCAATTTCAGACATAGACGTTATTTTTTTTGTTTTTATTAATGAGGTGGGAGGATGTTGCCTTTTTCTTTTTCCCACTTATTTTCCGAATCATATCCCATACTTTTTTTGAGGACGTGTTTGATGATATCTTGGATACATATTCTCTCCAGCTGTTTCTTTTGTCAGTTTTAATTGATCGCCGAGCCTTTGCCCGCCAAATTTTAAATTCACTGTAGTTTGAAGCAGTTGGGCAATTCAAGTAGCGTCTTAGAGCAGCTGCTCGATTACTGCGTGTTTTAAAAGATTCTCCAGATGAAAGGAACTTCGTAGGTTTTGGAGCGGATTTTGGAATTGTCTTTTGGGCAATAGAAGTGAGTGTTTCAGTAAAAGTTTTGATAGGGTCGTCGAGGTTAGTAAAATTGTCTATGGTTAGTTTTTCAATGCACATGTGTTGGAATTGGACCCAATCTGCTTTGTGCATATTCCATCGAGGTAGAGGATCATCAAGAGGAGTCCCAATATTCTTAAGAAAAAATTGGGAAGTGGTCACTTCCACAAAGATCATCATTTACCCTCCAGTCATAATCAAGTAGAATGGATGGATGGCATAATGATAGATCAATGTGGGTGCGAGAGCCTGTAGCAGGGTGTAAATAGGTAGGAGGATTGTTGTTAAAAAGGCACAAGTTGTTTTTATCTATAAATTTCTCAATACGTCTTCCTCTCTCGTCTGTGTTGGGAGAGCCCCACAGGCTATTATGACCATCACCGAGGATAATGAATGGTGTTGGGAGCTTGGAGATGATGTTATTGAGTTGCTCACAAGTGAAAACAATGCTCGGAGGGAGATAAATTGAACAGACGGTTATTTGTCTGTGAAATGTTGCGCAGACAGCAACAGCCTGTACATTTGTGTTTAACTTGCTCATTCTGTGAGGAAAATTTTATGGACAGCTACCGCTGCGCCACCTGCTGCTCTGCTAACTACAATTGGAATGTTAGTGTAGACTGCATACACACACGCAAGCACGCATACACTACACACATGGAGGCACGTCCTTAAATGGCCTTAGCTGTTAAAAGGACGCTAAACAAAATTAAACCAAATCAATCTCCACAGCAAAGGAGGAAACCGCTTAATTTTGCAATGGTCGCTATATCAGCTGCTTCCTACAGTAAAGAAGTCTTATGCAGAAGTCATTTCCCAAACTCTACACTTAAACCCTCTCCCGTTTAAATGATATCAGTAAAGGAAAGGGAAGATGATTTCTTTTTTAAACTGCTCATTTCATATAACTAGGTTAAGTGTATCACATTGCTTATAAGGATATTCAAACACTCAAATAACACTCTTTTACAAAAGAGCATATAATCACTGAGGTACTGTACACACATATTACAAAAGAGCATATAAACACTGAGATACTGTACACACATATTACAAAAGAGCATATAAACACTGAGGTACGGTACACACATTACAAAAGAGCATATAAAAACTGAGGTACTGTACACACAAATTACAAAAGAGCATATAAACACTGAGGTACTGTACACACATTTTACAAAAGAGCATATAAACACTGAGGTACTGTAGACACATATTACAAAAGAGCATATAAACACTGAGGTATTGTACACACATATTACAAAAGAGCATATAAACACTGAGGTACTGTACACACATTACAAAAGAGCATATAAACACTGAGGTACCGTACACACAAATTACAAAAGAGCATATAAACACTGAGGAACTGTACACACATATTACAAAAGAGCATATAAACGCTGAGGTACTGTACACATATATTACAAAAGAGCATATAAACACTGAGATTCTGTACACACATATTACAAAAGAGCATATAAACACGGAGGTATTGTACACACATATTACAAAAGAGCATATAAACACGGAGGTATTGTACACACATATTACAAAAGAGCAGATAAACACTGAGGTACTGTACACACATATTATAAAAGAGCATATAAACACTGAGGTACTGTACACTCATATTACAAAAGAGCATATAAACACTGAGGTATTGTACACACATATTACAAAAGAGCATATAAACACGGAGGTATTGTACACACATATTACAAAAGAGCAGATAAACACTGAGGTACTGTACACACATATTACAAAAGAGCATAAAAACACTGAGGTACTGTACACACATATTACAAAAGAGCATAAAAACACTGAGGTACTGTACACACATATTACAAAAGAGCATAAAAACACTGAGGTACTGTACACACATATTACAAAAGAGCATGTAAACACTGAGGTACTGTACACACATATCACAAAAGAGCATATAAACACTGAGGTACTGTACACACATTACAAAAGAGCATATAAACACTGAGGTACTGTGCACACATATTACAAAAGAGCTTATAAACACTGAGGTACTGTACACACATATTACAAAAGAGCATGTAAACACTGAGGTACTGTACACACATATCACAAAAGAGCATATAAACACTGAGGTACTGTGCACACATATTACAAAAGAGCTTATAAACACTGAGGTACTGTACACACATATTACAAAAGAGCTTATAAACACTGAGGTACTGTACACACATATTATAAAAGAGCATATAAACACTGAGGTACTGTACACACATCTTACAAAAGAGCATATAAACACTGAGGTACTGTACACTCATATTACAAAAGAGCATATAAACACTGAGGTATTGTACACACATATTACAAAAGAGCATATAAACACGGAGGTATTGTACACACATATTACAAAAGAGCATATAAACCCTGAGGTACTGTACACACATTTTACAAAAGAGCATATAAACACTGAGGTACTGTACACTCATATTACAAAAGAGCATATAAACACTGAGGTATTGTACACACATATTACAAAAGAGCAGATAAACACTGAGGTACTGTACACACATATTACAAAAGAGCATAAAAACACTGAGGTACTGTACACACATATTACAAAAGAGCATAAAAACACTGAGGTACTGTACACACATATTACAAAAGAGCATGTAAACACTGAGGTACTGTACACACATATCACAAAAGAGCATATAAACACTGAGGTACTGTACACACATATTACAATAGAACATATAAACCCGTCGGCATGTCGATGTTATCTTCACATAACTGATACACGGCTCACTGCTATCTCCATGTCTGATCTATATATGATTAGTATCTAAAGCATATTATATGGAAATGTTACAATAGTATCTACTATATCAGCATGACAGACAGTCTATATATAATACACTGTTTCAGAAGTCACCTGTTACACAAGCTAGCTTTATAATGGGACCAGGTACATACTGATTTCATTATATGCATTTCCTTTCTTACGTCACGTGATAAGGGAAGGACAATTACACTAAGACAGAAAATTATTATAAAGCAGGTAGACAGGTAAACAATATATATTCTTTATTAAAATAAAATCGTTTGTCTTTCAATTCATTTCAACTCATATCCAATTTCGTGTTTCCATACATATCAAGACCGGAATTGTCAAGGTTTCGAACAAATACTAATTTGATAACTACAATGTACTAAACGGAACAACAGAAAAAGCATGGATGTCAAGGAATCTTTGTTTAACACCGTGTACGGCTACCTGTCATGTGTATTCATGTCTTTGATTATCCGACTATGTATCAAGTGTGTTCAGATCTGTGTTTGTCTAGACGTGTATCAAATATGTTAGGGACTGTGTTTGTCTAGACATGTATTAAATATGTTAGGAACTGTGTTTGTCTAGACGTGTATTAAATATGTTAGGAACTGTGTTTGTCTAGACGTGTATTAAATATGTAAGGAACTGTGTTTGTCTAGACGTGTATCAAATATGTTGGGAACTGTGAATGTCCAGTCATGTATTAAATCTGTTGCGGACAGAGAAAGTCCAGTCATGTATCAAATTTGTTGCGGACAGAGAAAGGCCAGCCATGTTTTTCCGTTTATGTTAAGCCAGGTATGACACTTCATATTGAAGGTATATAGTTTACTTCTATTAAGTACAGGTATATTATAGGTAATTTCTGTTGATAATTACTAATATTGAGTAAAACACTTATAATGTTACTTTATTATTGTAATTGGAGGGTGTCTAAACTTAAATGACGGCTTCAGATGTACTGCCATTATCAAACACATATTTGGAGAATACTTAACCTCACCTACCAAAGTAACAGTTGTTCATGTAAAGGGAGGTTACTCATTAAAGTATAAAATATTCGGTAATGTATAAACTGTAACGATCTGTATAGGTCCTCGTGAAGATGATAAAATATCCTTTTATTTCTGTAAAACATATCAAAGATTTGTATAAATACTCATGGTGACCATGAATTTGATCCTCTGGACACCAAAGGCATTCCAACTTTTCTCACATTTTACAAATATTATGAAGTTTGGTCAAAAACCTTTCAGAAATGAAAGTGTCCTGAGCCTTGACAAAGATTGTCGAACAGTACTTACCAATGCGTACCAATACTTACTAATACTTACCAATACTTACCAATATTTACCAACATTTACTAATGCTTATCAATACTTACTAAAACTTACCAATACTTACCAATATTTACCAACACTTACTAGATCTTACCAATACTTACTAATACTTACCAATACTTACCAGTTCTTACAAATACCTACTAATGCTTACCAATACTTACTAATATTTACCAATACGTACCAATACTTACTAATACTTACCAATACTTACCAATACTTACTAATACTTACTAATACTTACCAATACTTACCAATATTTACCAATACGTACCAATACTTACTAATACTTACCAATACTTGCCAATACTTACTAATACTTACTAATACTTACCAATACTTACCAATACTTACCAGTATTTACCAGTACTTACCAATACTTACCAGTACTTACCAATACTTACCAATACTTACCAATACTTATCAGTACTTACCAATACTGCCCAGTACTTACCAATACTTACTAATACTTACTTATACTTACCAATACTTACTAAAACTTACTACTTACCAATACTTACTAATACTTACCAATACTTACCAATATTTACTAATAATTACCAATACTTACCAGTACTTACCAGTACTTACCAATACTTACTAATACTTACCAATACTTACCAGTCCTTACCAATACTTACCAGTACTTACCAATACTTAACAATACTTACTAATACTTACCAATACTTACTAATACTTACCAATACTTACTAATACTTATACTTACTAATACTTACCAATACTTACCAGTACTTACCAATACTTACCAATACTTACTAATACTTACCAATACTTACTAATACTTACCAATACTTACCAGCCCTTACCAATACTTATCAATACTTACTAATACTTACCAATACTTACTAATACTTATACTTACTAATACTTACCAATACTTACCAGTCCTTACCAATACTTACTAATACTTACCAGTACTTACCACTTACCAATAAATGTTTTCGCATCCGTCTTATTTTCGCAGCCATTTAGACTGTTAGGCGTTTACGGCTTATTTTGCTGTTAATGATCACACACATTTACCGTTAAAATTATTGTATTTTGGTAATGTTTTGGCGTTTAAATAAAGAAAAATATTAAGTATGCGCAAATTACACCGAAGCTATAGATATTTTCAGTTTTTGTTTTATTAAACCGTTGACTGCAAATTGAATGCAAGAAATCAAAGGTATATTTTCAAAACCCGTTTACCCTCGAGATATATATGACTGCAAGGAATCCCAGGCACATTTGCAAAGTCGGCCTTTAATTAAATCAGGCTTACTCTCCTACCGGACCAATATGTTAAGTTTTATCGCAGGAATGAAGGTAAAAGAGTGATAAAAACCCGAGTTCTCATACTTAATATAAGAAGTTTGATCCAGATCCTTTGTGAAATGAAGTTGCTACAGCCATGACAAAATCTGAACATGTGTCCGAACAGACGAACAGAAAACTGTGTCCCCACGGCGACCTCGTCACGAGGAGATAGTCAACTGTGTCCCCACGGCGACCTCGTCACGAGGGGATAATACTTGATATCAATATGTACTATTTGTATGTCTACTCTCCGATGTGTGTTACACAAGGAATAAAACAATCTGAATCAGAATCATTTAAGGAATTATCCGTCTTTAGGTGAGTCGGATCGTTTCATCCGGCTGATGGAACAGCTAATTTCTTGTATTTATTTTCCAGCGAACAGATGTGCCGACTTGTAAAACATATACTTGGTAACATTGAGATGATTTATTGTCATAAGCACTCACTTATCACATTATTTACTACAACATTTGATTTTAAGATAAATTCACTTTAGATTAAACATTTATTAGTAGTTATATATGTGTATATAAAACTTACCTTTTGGTGTCATAAACAATAATAGCAAACTGAACTTTGTTCGTTTAAATTGTATAGATTAGACTGATTTATCAAATCACTTAATGTTAGGGTTATCTTTCTTCACTTACAAAATATCCATTTCATAGCAGGATAATCTCCCTTTAATTACACAATTTCGATGGATGGGCTGGGTGTTGGTGTGGGGGAGGGGAGGTTACACTTACAATGTATTTCGTTGAGATGTGTGATGATCGTATATCAGAAATAAGGTAATTATCTGACAAATCATGGATTTCGCATTTGTTGAGTCAGTGGACTGTGAATTTTGTAATTTTCTTTTTATTCAAGATTTTTTTTGCAATATATGGTATAATTACAATCAAATATTTCCTATTATGTAATCATACCTCACACGACTCTTATCAGTCAGTGGCCTTTTGTCCGTTAATTAATGTTGTAATTTTGTGAGAATGACGTTACAACTCGTACCGTTACTGGTGAAAGTTTAGGGTCATAAGGAAATCCGGTTATTCGACTTTAAATGACGTTACAACTCGTACCGTTACTGGTGAAAGTTTAGCGTTGCAAGGAAATACGGTTATTCGACTTTGCTAAAAAAAATCATTTAAAAACTAGAAATATTTGTACATGAAGTTTATATTAACATCTGTCTGATCATTTAAAATCCAAATTGTAATATATCTTTAATAGAGGTTTTATCTATCGTATTCGTTAAAATCAGAATTAGGAACAGAGCTTAAGTAAGATAATAGTCTGAGATAGTAAGTGATAGTACAGCTCCTCTTTCAGCATGTTGTTGGATCATTGATAAGGAAAGCTTTCCTTGAAGGGGTCAAAGTATCGAGATAATCCGACTATAATAGAATTTGAAAGATAATGGTTTGAAGACTACGTCAGACAAAAATTGTTAAACTAGAACGCGCTAAGTCCACATCACACTCAACGATCTGTATAGAACGTGAATTATAACAATGGATAACACGGACATTCTGACTTGTCATTCGGCTAACATCGGCTGATTCCGGTACCCGTCATCAATGTTTGATGTCAATCGGGAACCGTCGGCACTTTCCGTAAACGAGACGTTTACGAAAAGTGCCGACGGTTCCCGATTGTGTTTGATGTAGGTACGGAATTTGCCGAGTAGTGACGAGTGTCTGACTTCTATTTACTTTGGGTACATGATTAGAGTCTTTCAAGACCAGCATTCTAATTGAAATAATAAAAGAAAGCAAAACAGCTAAAAGGCCAAAATGATAATGGAACACAAGTCTGTGTTATTCTTAACTTTAATTCCAATACCACTCAACAATTTGCATACTAAGTGTGTGGATGTATCGGAAGACAACGCATAGATCTTAGTTTCGTTGTCATTTCCTTAGTTTTCATTTTGGGAACGTGACACTTCTTTGACTAAATCTGAATAACATGGCGGGTGTGGTCGATGAAGCGGAATACGCTAACCCTTCTATAACACCTGGTCTTAGTATCATCGTTCTTTTTCAGGAGATCCATGTGTAGCAGCTGAGGAATATGAGGTAAAATTACTGCCTTACTGGCAAGCTAGCTTTTCCAGTAATGAAGTACGACCCTGGACCTCGCTCTCAGTAACGTCGAGCATGGTCAGTAGCTGGACAGGTGCCCGCCTGCACGTTACATTAGGTGACAGCGTAGTGTCATATAAGATTAGTCTCGTCATCACCAGAGGGCAGTGTTTTTACTTTCGTTTCCGGACGTTAAAAAATGAAAAAAACTTACCAGTTCATGCATTCCTGAGGTATCCGTGTATTCACTATTATCAAGAACAATGTAAGAAAATGTGTCAAATCTCCAGAATAATGCCATATATTTCTACTGAATAAATCATAACTGAGGTTGGAAAAAAGCATGCAAAGCAAGTGAGGTTTTACCTGTACACCATTCAAAACACTACAGGTTCTCACGCACGTAATCTGGCTTGATTTGTATCATTGTGAAATATCCAATGAAAATACATGAAATCATTCTTGAGATTTGAAGCATTTTCTTAATTTTTTTTTCGATAGTAGCGAAAACACAGATACTTCAGGAACGCATGTACAGGTAAGTTTTTTCATGAATTAAAATATTCAATGTAATTTTGCGCCACTCACATTCTGACCTCAAAAGTTGAAAAGGGTGTGTCTACCTTTGACCAATGAAATAATTTACCAGAATTCTGGTTAGCCTCGTTATGACTTCACAAAACGATAGCACTGGGTTTGACCAGACTCTCTGAACGAGACTACATATGTACACAGGGAGAACGCACGGGAATATCCCAGACCAAGTCTCGGGACAAAACTTCTCGGAGGGGGAACACCAGGTAGTGAAACAGTCAAGAAATATGAGGTAAAAACTAGTCAGCAACATCAAGCGTGGTCAGTAGGTGGATTGGTGCCCATCTGCACGTTACACATCTGATATTTTCTTTGTTTATATTTCCCCCTAATTATCGATTTAGAGTTTTTCGACAGTTCCAGTTTTCCGTTTGTTTTATATCTGTTCAATTTAGCAATTATGTTTCACATTATTGCTGGCTGACATGCACCTTTCCTTTTTGCTGTATTTCTAAAACTTTCGTGTTGCTGTTAAAATATTATTTTGTTGGATATAACGGATAATAAGAAAATTATTTGTTGAACAAAACTTCTTTTATCAGACTTTAAGATCTTTTTAATCAAACTTTGATTAATACTCAAAAAACAAACCTGATTATATATAAAAAAAACATACATAACGTACTATATAATACATACATAACGTTCTATATAATACATACATAGCGTACTACATAATACATACATAACGTACTATATAATACATACATAACGTACTGTATAATACATACATAACGTACTATATAATACATACATAACGTACTATATACTACATACATAACGTACTATATAATACATACATAACGCACTACATAATACAAACATAACGTACTATATAATACATATATAACGTACTATATAATACATACATAACGTACTGTATAATACATACATAACGTACTATATAATACATTCATAACGTACTATATAATACATACATAACGTACTGTATAATACATACATAACGTACTATATAAGACATACATAACGTACTATATACTACATACATAACGTACTATATAATACATACATACCGTACTATCTAATACATACATAACGTACTATCTAATACATACATAGCGTACTACATAATACATACATTACGTGCTATCTAATACATACATAACGTACTATATAATACATACATAACGTACTTTATAATACATATATAACGTACTACATAATACAAACATAACATACTATATAATACATACATCACGTACTATATAATACATACATAACGCACGACATAATACATACATAACGTACTATCTAATACATACATAACGTACTATATAATACATACATAACGTACTATATAATACATACATAACGTACTATATAATACATACATAACGTTCTATATAATACATACATAGCGTACTACATAATACATAAATAACGTACTATCTAATACATACATTACGTACTATCTAATACATGTATAACGTACTATCTAATACATACATAACGTACTATATAATACATACATTACGTGTTATATAATACAAACATAATGTACTATATAATACATACATAACGTACTATATACTACATATGTAACGTACTATATAATACATACATAACGTTTTATATAATTCATACATAACGTACTATATAAAACATAGATTACGTACTATTTAATACATACATAACGTACTAGATAATACATACATAACGTACTTTATGATACATATATAACGTACTTCATAATACAAACATAACGTACTATCTAATACATACATAACGTACTATATAATACATACATAACGTACTATATAATACATACATAACGTACTATATAATACATACATAACGTACTATATAATACATACATAACGTACTATATAATACATACATAACGTACTATATAATACATACATAACGTACTATATAATACATACATAACGTACTATATAATACATACATAACGTACTATATAATACATACATAACGTACTATATAATACATACATAACGTACTATATAATACATACATAACGTACTATATAATACATACATAACGTACTATATAATACATACATAACGTACTATATAATACATACATAACGTACTATATAATACATACATAACGTACTATATAATACATACATAACGTACTATATAATACATACATAACGTACTATATAATACATACATAACGTACTATATAATACATACATAACGTACTATATAATACATACATAACGTACTATATAATACATACATAACGTACTATATAATACATACATAACGTACTATATAATACATACATAACGTACTATATAATACATACATAACGTACTATATAATACATACATAACGTACTATATAATACATACATAACGTACTATATAATACATACATAACGTACTATATAATACATACATAACGTACTATATAATACATACATAACGTACTATATAATACATACATAACGTACTATATAATACATACATAACGTACTATATAATACATACATAACGTACTATATAATACATACATAACGTACTATATAATACATACATAACGTACTATATAATACATACATAACGTACTATATAATACATACATAACGTACTATATAATACATACATAACGTACTATATAATACATACATAACGTACTATATAATACATACATAACGTACTATATAATACATACATAACGTACTATATAATACATACATAACGTACTATATAATACATACATAACGTACTATATAATACATACATAACGTACTATATAATACATACATAACGTACTATATAATACATACATAACGTACTATATAATACATACATAACGTACTATATAATACATACATAACGTACTATATAATACATACATAACGTACTATATAATACATACATAACGTACTATATAATACATACATAACGTACTATATAATACATACATAACGTACTATATAATACATACATAACGTACTATATAATACATACATAACGTACTATATAATACATACATAACGTACTATATAATACATACATAACGTACTATATAATACATACATAACGTACTATATAATACATACATAACGTACTATATAATACATACATAACGTACTATATAATACATACATAACGTACTATATAATACATACATAACGTACTATATAATACATACATAACGTACTATATAATACATACATAACGTACTATATAATACATACATAACGTACTATATAATACATACATAACGTACTATATAATACATACATAACGTACTATATAATACATACATAACGTACTATATAATACATACATAACGTACTATATAATACATACATAACGTACTATATAATACATACATAACGTACTATATAATACATACATAACGTACTATATAATACATACATAACGTACTATATAATACATACATAACGTACTATATAATACATACATAACGTACTATATAATACATACATAACGTACTATATAATACATACATAACGTACTATATAATACATACATAACGTACTATATAATACATACATAACGTACTATATAATACATACATAACGTACTATATAATACATACATAACGTACTATATAATACATACATAACGTACTATATAATACATACATAACGTACTATATAATACATACATAACGTACTATATAATACATACATAACGTACTATATAATACATACATAACGTACTATATAATACATACATAACGTACTATATAATACATACATAACGTACTATATAATACATACATAACGTACTATATAATACATACATAACGTACTATCTAATACATACATACCGTACTATATAATACATACATAACGTACTATATAATACATACATTACGTACGATATAATACATACATAACGTACTTTATTATACATACATAACATTTTATATAATACATACTTAACGTACTATATAATACATACATAACGTTCTGTGTAATACATACATAACGTACCATATAATACATACATAACGTACTATCTTATACATACATAACGTACTATATAATACATACATAACGTTCTATCTAATACATACATAACGTACTATATAATACATACATTACGTACGATATACTACATACATAACTTTCTATATAATACATACATAACGTACTATATAATACATACATAACGTACTATTTAACTAATTACCCGGCCACTGTATCATGATACCCCACCAAGTCACTTTCCTATGACAAACAACACAAAGGAGGCGATGGAGGCAGATTTTATTACTTTTATTAACTTCAGTGTTATGGGAAAACATTCACCCTTTGCTTCTACGTCGTCTATAAAAACACGCTGTCTTACAAAACCCAAAACGCTCAAACCCATCCTTACATTCTATTTTATCTGTAAAACGCTCAAACCCCTCCTAACATTCTAAGTTGCCTGTAAAACTACACGGTTTACCAGAACCCAAAAGATACAAATTCATCATCGCATTCAACGTTATCTGTAAACCTAAGCGGTTTTACCAGAACCCTAAACATTAAAATGCATCATCGTATTCAACGTTTTCTGTAAAACACCGCGGTTTACCAGAACCCAAAAATAAATATTCATCATCGCATTCTACGTTATCTGTAAACCAACGCGGTTTTACCAGAACCCTAAACATTAAAATTCATCATCGTATTCTACGTTTACTGTAAAACAACGCGGTTTACCAGAACCCTAAACATTAAAATTAATCTTCGTATTCTACGTCGTCTGTAAAACAACAACAAGGTTTACTAGAACTCTACTCACAAAAAGTGATCCTCAGATCCTCATACACTACGGCTTTTGGACACCAACGCAGTTTACCGAAATACAAAACACTACCATTTCATCATCGCAATTTACGTTGTCTGTAAAATAATGCAATCTTCCAAATCCTTAAATATTAAACTTCATCATTGAATCCATGTTGTCTGTAAAATAACACGCTTAACCTAAGCCATACACATTTAAACCAATCCTCGTAATTTGCTCCGTCTGTAAAACAACGCGGCCTACCAGAAAAAACGCGCCTTATTCAGGTATCACTAGAACCTTCCGTTCACAGTTTCTTAGCAAAGTCTAAATAGTTAGCTCCGATCATTATGTCAAGTCAATGGTTTTTGCAATAGCTAAGGTCCATTGACAAGTTTTCTACATATGATTATGTCAGGCAAAGGCCAATTTATAGGTTAATCTGACTGAGATGACTGTGACACTATTGGTTTACCAAATAGTTAACTTAATTAATTAATGTGATTAATTTATGTTAGATTCATCCTATCTTTGGATTGTAGGTCGTGTGCTAGTCGGGGTCAGTAATGTGTCAGGTGACAGTAGCCTAAAGGGTATATGTGATACTTAGAGTAATGATGGTCACATATGTATTTACCAAATATCTATGATGACAGGTTTATAGGTATGAGGACAGATGATGGCTGTAGGCAATGAAATAACATATGCACTGGAAAACGTATTTAACGGGGTGTCTCCCATATTCAGGGAGTCGGGAATTAGCCATGAGAAGGACAGGTCAATTTGGACCCAGGTTCAGAGAGACAGAGTATGGGGAGTGTGGCCATGGTTTGGCACATGCCTAGTTACTTAGCTCGAAGTCAGAGACACAACGTGAAGTATTACCATACGTAAATGTAGATGAGATGTTGTAACCACCTGTACATGTACTTGTAATGTGATTGTTGATTCACGTCTATGAATAAACATTACTATTATCAACTGTTACGTGTGTTTACGGCTGCTGTATTACAAGTACTGTATTTTGAAGCCGTGACCAGGATCGAACGGGACTTCAAGATGTAATCGACCAGAATCTAACCATTATACATCAGAACGGCAGATTCAGAAGAAAGTACAGAAGAAAACGTCCAAATGGTGTAAGAGAAGAAATTTTCAACATGACGGACACGCCCACACTACAAACAAAGCTGGAGCAGAGACATAATATGGTAAGCGATTTAGTTTTATTTCGACACTGAAGTAATTCTCATTATGGCAAACATTGATAAAAGTTCTGTTTTTCAAGAAATAATTTTCAACTTTCGAGCTTATGTTCTGTGGTAGGAGTACAAAATGTCATTCAAATAATTAAACCATTCTCAGGGAAACCAGAGTTATTCAAAACGTGGATTAAAGATATAGAAAAATATGCTAATTCAGTAAACCTAGCAAAAGATAAACTAAACCTGGTAGCACTTCAAACCAGTACAGGAACAACTAGTGACTTTATACATAGGTACTTAAATGTCAATAAAACTACCGATTGGAACTTATTAAAGAAGGAATTAACATCTAGATTTGATGAAGTAACAGACCCTTATCATTCTTGGGTATCATTAGGAAATATTAAACAAAACGCAGATGAAAACTTGCAAGTTTATGCAGAGAGATTTCTAGAAGAAGCAAAACTAGCTTTGATAGGGCAAGATGATTCAAGAGGACAATTTATATGGAGGCAATTAATAGGTTTATTTATTGATGGATTAAAACATGATGCTATCAAAATGAAAGTTATGAGAGAAAACCCTAAAACATTTCAGACCGCCTACGATTACGCAGTATCAGAGCAAAATCTTTTATTCAGGTTCAAATTAAGGAATGGAAATAATGAAACACGATTTAATAGACAAAAAACAAATACTTATGACAGGAGTGATTATCAAAATACAAGGATTAAGTGTTGGGGATGCGAGAAACAGGGACATGTTAAAAAGAATTGTCAAAACACAGTATGTTGGTATTGTGGAAAGGCGGGACACATAAAGAAAAACTGTGGAGAGAAAAACATACAGGGAAACGGAAACACTCCGTTTATAAGTTGGCAGATAGAGGGAGTGGAATAAATACTAACATGCCAACATAGAAGAGAAATATATGTAGTAAATCAATGAACAAGAGGAAAAGTAATCCTAGAAAGAAGGGAGATAAACAAAACAACAAAATACCAAACTATAAGATAGAGCTAGCAGGTACCCCCAATTCGTGCAAAATTAAAATTCAAAACCAGAGGCTTAGGGCGCTCGTAGATTCCGGAGCGGAAGTGTCATTGATGCATAGGAGGATTTATAAAACTCCGAAACAAAAACCGAAATTGAGTAAGAAAACAATTAGTTTGCAATCTGTTAATGGTAAAAGTATTTACATAGATGGACTTGTAAACATAAAGTTTACTATAGGCAAGGTAGAGTGTTGTCATTCATTCTTTGTTGTATCGGGAATTAACAGGAACATTATTTTGGGCCAAGATTGTTTAAAAACGGTGTCAGGCTTTACTATGATTTAGGATATTTGAGGGGAAGGAAACTTATCTTTCGCTTGAAAATGACATTCATGTAGCTTCTGTTGTAAGACTAACATCCAAAACCATTATAAAACCTCAAACAGCACAAGTGTGAATGGGGAAATTTAAACAGAGTGCAGGCTTAGAAAATACTGGGTTATGTGAAATATCTGCTATTGATATGGGTGAAATTGCACAAGAACCTGGATTAATGGTATCCAGCTCCATAGCTTAACTCAAAAACAACCGTAAAGTGCCCATTTTTATTGTCTATAATACTAAAAAAACATTCCAGTTGAGAAAGGGTACTGTTATTGCTCTTACCCACTGCCTCTGATAGATGACATTCTGGCTTTATTAGGAAACGCAAAATATTTCACGACACTAGACTTAAAATCAGGGTATTGGCAAACTTAAATGGAAGAAGAAGACAAAGAAAAAACAGCATTCGCATGCCATAAGGGTTTATTCGAGTTTAACGAAATGCCTTTCCGGTTATCAAACGCCCCAACTGTATTTCAAGAACTTATGTCGTAGTTTTACAGAATTTAGATCAATTTGCGATAGCCTATTTGGATGATATTTAAATTTATTCAGAAACAGAGGAAGAACAGGGTTTGTGATTACTCAGAATGGTGTACAGCCTGACCCAGTAAAAGTCAAAGCCGTGCGACAAATGGTAGCTCCAAGTTGTGTTAAAGAGGTTAGAGGGTTTATTGGAATGTGTAGCTACTATAGAAGATTTATACCAAACTTTTCCAAAATTGCAGAACCTGTCATTACTCTGACAAAGAAATATGCCAAATTCCACTGGACTCATAGCTGTCAAACAGCCTTTGATCAATTGAAAGATAGTCTTACAGTTGTCCCACTTTTGGCTTAACCTGATATTATCAAACCTTATGTGTTATACACAGATGCTATTGATACTTGTATTGGCGCGTGCTTGACCCAGTCTTGTGAAGAAGGGCAGAACATATTACCTAATGTAAGGAATGAGAAGCCATTATACTATTTGTCATATAAGCTATCTGATACACAAACTAGAGGGTCTACCATAGAGAAAGAAGCATTTGCTATTCATTATGCACTACAAAAGTTGACCACTTTTTGCACAATGCTGAGTTTATAATCAGGACTGATCATAAACCGTTAAAGTATTTGTTAGAGTCGCCTATGCAGAACAAGAAAATTCAACTTTGGGCTTTAGGTAAAACAGGATATAACTGTAAAATAGAGTATATAGCGGGAGTTGAAAATGCATGCGCTGATTTGTTATCAAGATCCCCTCTTAAGGAAGAAGGACAAAATGACGACACAACACCAGATCTCAGCGATAAGGCTTTTGCCAGAAATAGATACTCTAAGGTCAGGAGAATTGGACATGATAGTAGAACAAGAGAAAGATACTGAGCGCCAGCACTTGAAGAAACAAGTCGATACAGAGTAAATACTTGATAATGGATGATATATTGTATTATATATCCAACCCAGATGTTGACCAAGTAGTTAGACTATATGTACCAGATCATTTGAGATTTAGAGTAGTGACGCAATACCATGACGAGAATGGACATGTGGGGATTTACAAGACATTTGGCGCTATTAGGACTAAATATTTTTGGCCTAATATGTACAAACAGTTGTATGAGTATGTATCAAGTTGTGTCCCTTGTCAGAGGCGAAGTTCGAGGAAAACAAAACCTCCGCTTCAAGAAACTGATATCCCAGCGTTCCCTTTTGCGAAAATTGGGCTCGATGTTAGTGGTCCTTATGAGAAAAGTATGTCAGGAAATAAACACATAATCAGTTTTGTAGATTTGGCCCGAGGCCTTTGCTGTTCCTGATAAATCAGCAGAAAGTGTTGCCCACTTAATTTTAGAGCATATTGTACCTAGATTTGGTTGTCCATTACAAATCATCACAGATATTGGGACGGAAAATGTTAACAGGGTAATGAAGGACACTTAAGAAGCATTAACTATTAGTCATGCAACAACTTCTTACTACCACCCACAAAGTAATGCGAAAGTTGAAATGTTCCACAGAACACTTCACGATGTTTTGGCAAAGAAACTTGAAAATGACACGACCACATGGGACGTGTATCTAAATCAAACTTTGGCTGCAGTTCGATTCAATATAAATGAATCATCAAAATTATCTCCATTCTATTTGCTATACAACCGTGACGTTGTATGACCAATTGACAAATTACTTAGGTCGCGTCGTAAGTATTTAGGGGAAGAACCTCACAAAATTGCATTAGAAAAACAACATCAATCATTCATTCTAGTGCACAGACATTTGAAGAAATCTAAGCGAAAACAAGCTAAATATGCAGATCGGAATAGTAAAGAAGTTAAGTTTCAAGTAGGAGACCCTGTGTATATAAAGAACCACCTAAGGAAAAATAAGCTTCAAGATAAATGGCGCCCATACTATAGAAAAGTGGAACAAAGAACACCAGTAACTTTTATTGTAAAGAATCAGTTAGACGGGACTAGCACAAAGTCACATGCTGAACACCTGAGACTAGCTAATATAAATGACTGGGAGATACCTGCGGGTACTTCCACCCGTCCAATAAGAAAACCGCATTTTGTAGTACAACCAGAAGAGAGTTCTGATTCAGAGGCAAGTTCAGATGATGCTGAGTTGCCATCCCTTGACAGAATAACAAAGAATATCCAAACGTTTAAGAGATAGAAAATCTAGACTAGAGTCGCAAGAACAGGATAGTTCAAGTAGCGATATGGAGTAAGATGCTAACCTAAATGACCTAAGAAGTGAAGATAGTTCAGATTATATGTCAGTTGATGAGGAAATTTAAAGTCATTATATTTCGTATCTAACATTTTAATTAAGTAAATCGAGATAAAACTCTCTCGTACCCATCGCGTACGGCACGGGAGATTCAATCTCTTGCTCAATAACAGATTAGTCAAGGTAGAACACAACAGAAGTGTTACTAGGTGGGATGATAAAAATGTAATGATAGTTCTTTAAATAAAAATGTTGAGTGGCAATTGTAGTTCTAAATGTTTAGACACGAGTAATGTATACATTTTGTATAATTTATGAAGAACTGAACGCATCAATGTTGATTCATGTGAGAATGAAAAAAGGTCAGGTAAAGCTAATCACGTTGCTGAGTTATGAAATGGTGTCGGCTAAAGCTGAGAATGGGAGAACATCTTTAGAGAAGTTTCCTCTACACCAACCATTCAGATCAACGACAATCTACGTCACTGATCAACAAGACAAAGAGTCAATTAAATGTTGAAACCACTGAAAGTTCAAGAGAGACAGAGATTACGTTCGAAATCAATTGAAAGTTGTACGAACATTCCATCCGGACGTCAGAAGTGGAATTTTTATACGGAAGATAGTTCTTGAATTTCCTTTTTTCTGATGGAAATTAATAATACGTGACCGGAAGTAATAAATTATACTATTCCAACAAGAGACTGCTATATGTGTTATGCACATATACATGTACGTGTACAAGAATAGAGTACACACCATCGGGAATAGGTTTAATGATACGGAAGATGATCCGAAAACCAATTTCTCCGACCAGAGTGAACACAAGAAACTATTGTGTCGTGTGTAAATAATGGAACATTGAAAACAAACATATGTGCCACTATTAATTATCGTTTCAATTGTTCAGACATTTCTCCGATGTTATTATTTTATGCATACAAAAATGCATGTCTTAGATTGGTTCTGTCAGACGTAACGTATCTTATATGACATGTTGATTATAAGTTATGTGGTGATAATAAGAAGTTGTTTTCTTTTTCAGGATAATGTATGATTTGTATGTATGATATCTAAGAAATTCTTATACTGTTATCATAATAATATTATTTTTGATTATTGTGCCTATTTGAATCTAGGTGTGAATGATCATGACTAATTAGATGAGACATACAGTAGTACATTATACAGTAATCTTACCTTGGGAAAGAATCTTAATGTTTACTTGTGACGGGAATTAATTTAATTAAAAATAGTTGGTAGAATGGTTATTGTAACTTAAAGAACTTTGATTACCCAGTCAAATTTCTTATTGAAAAGGGGACGAATGTGACACTATGGGTTTACCAAATAGTTAACTTAATTAATAAATGTGATTAATTTTATGTTAGATTCATCCTATCTTTGGATTGTAAGTCGTGTGCTAGTCGGGGTCAGTAATGTGTCAGATGACAGTAGCCTAAAGGGTATATGTAATACTTAAAGTAATGATAGTCACATATGTATGTACCAAATGTCTATGAGGACAGGTTTATAGGTATGAGGACAGATGATGACTGTAGGCAATGAAATAACATATGTACTGGAAAACGTATTTAACGGGATGCATCCCATATTCAGGGAGTCGGGAATTAGCCCTGGGGTCTCACGTTTCCCTTGGGGAGGGGATAAACTTTACTATAGTTTATATAGGGAAATCACATTTTGGACCAACATTTGTTTAATTTCCATTGGAATTTTTTCAAACTTGGTTAGCATCATCTGTATTGGATAGCAGTTTGATGGTATGTACATATCAGCCCTGACTGACCCCTAGGGGCTGATGGATGGGTCCAGAAAGGGATGAATTGACTGAAATTTCAAAAATCTTCTTCTCAAGACCCAGATATGGTAGAATCAAATACTCTTCATAGATGGAATGGTCTTAAGGTGCTTTACCAAACTTGTGAATTTCATGACCATGGGGTCTCACGTTTCCCCCTGGGGAGGTGGTAAACTTTACTATAGTTTATATACTTTCGGGTATATTTTGTCAATTTTTCTGTAGGAAATTAGTCTTACGTCGTAAGAATCATCCTTGGAAGAAGATGGTATCAAACTATAAAATTGGGATTCCTGCCCCAACCCCAGGGGCCAGGGCCGGGCCCCAAAGGGAAAATAAACCAATATTTTAAATATCTTCTCCAGACTCAAAGGTGCTACAGTACATTTCTCTGCATGGATAGAAAGATCGGCAGGGACTTTGTTAAAATTGTAAACCAAGTTTGAATAATTGTGATGAGATGGCAATTAGACGGTAAAAAAATAAGATACGTCATTGCCCCAGGGGCTGTAGGGGTGGGACCAGAAAGGGGAAAATGGCTGATATTCAATAAATCTCTGCACTCAGATGTCCAGGATTCAAGTTTCTTATATCGATGGAAATGCCCTTAGGTGCATGATATAAATTGTTAGTTATATTACCCTTTGGTAATCTGTTCTCCTTGGTGTATATAGGGAAATAACACTCCTGACTATATCTTAAAGCTTAAAGTATAATTTCATGATTGACAAAAGGACCATTGTGTGCAGTATACATTTTTAGCTTTCTGAATCGACCTATTACATATGCAAATTTTAAAATGTAATATGAACTTCACTACTTCATTTTTTAGTGAGTATGTGTTGCAGGTGGTTTAAATATAGTAAAGGGGTTTTAAAATTAAAGGTCTATAGAGCTAATGCCGAGTTTGAAGCTTGATCAGTTTATTATCATTGCCGGATACTGGTATTTTCACATGTTCTATATCAACAGAGTTCATTGTTATTTTTTTTGAATAGTTCGTGAGTTAATCACTCTGTTGCGTCCGGAATGTAGAAGATATTTGACTCGATGTATCTCATTACTTCATTGTGAGCTGTAGGACATCTGCCTACTGACAAATTAACATATATTCTTACTTTCACGATCTGTTTTTGTTGTTGCTGCTGTTTTGAATGGTGCCTTGCTAGAGTGTTGCCTAATCAATCTGTGTCATAAGCAGAATTTCTAATTGCGTAGACATCAATCTCCCAGAAAGTTAAATCCTACATAAATTTTAATGACGCACAGCTTTTAAACTTCATTAAAAAAATATTGTCAACTCAGGATATCGTAAATAACATCAGCATAACTTATACTTATTTTCTAGACTATTTTGACATGTTCCCGTACTCAAGACGACCTTAATTCCAAACCTAGATTGTTATGTATAAAATAAGATAACGCCAATCATCACTTCATCAGATGCAGAGGAGAAGTTAATCAGGCAATACCCGAATTTCTGTTAAAAGGCGTACAAAACAACCTGGTATATCGGCAATTGAATAATTTAAAACATTTCATCTGAGTTATCATGGCGGTTAAGGCTCCAATGAACATAAGTGGTTTGCATACAGGTAGGTAGGAAATGTATATTGAAATGGCCCTTTATGAAGGCAAGAAATTCATTTAAATACACTTTTTCAAAATGGCCGCCAATTTTTTTTAAATTCTTGTAAAAAATGTTCTACACACAACAGACATCTAGGTTTTTTTTACATGTTTTTCAGATGTGAGATTGCTATTATACCTATCATAATTTGTTAAATATTACAAAAACCCGTTACACCAGATCAAAACGAGACTTGAACGTGACTGAAACCTCAGAAGAGTACATCCTTAAGTGACTTATTCAAGTGATTGTCCACATAATATGGGCCATAACACATCTATGGTCATATGACGACATTGTCTACATATTATGGGTCATACACACATATGGTTGTATAACGACGTTGTCAAGAGATTATGGGACAAACAACATATTTTATTCGTCTCACGACGTTTTTTTACAGATATTATGGGCCAAACAACATCTTTGGTCGTATGGCAACATTGTCTACATATTATGGGCCATACAACATATATCGTCGTATGACGACGTTGTCTACAGATTATGGGCCACATAACATCAATGGTCGTATGATAACGTTGTCCACAAAATATGGGCCACATAACATCTATAGCCGTATGACGACGTTATCTACAGATAATGGACCACAAAACATATATGGCCGTATAACGACGTTGTCTACAGATAATGGACCACAAAACATATATGGCCGTATGACAACGTTGTCAGCAAAATATGGGCCACACAACATATATGGCCATGAGATGTTGACATTGCCCCCCAACATTTTAAAGCGGAGGACCAACGTTGTCATTGGCCACACAACCCTTAAAGTCGTAGAACGATGTTGTCATTGGCCACACCACATTTAAAGTCGTAGACTGACGACGTTGTCTACAGATAATGGACCACAAAACATATATGGGCGTATGACGACGTTGTCTGCAGATTATGGGCCACATAAAATATATCGTCGTATGACGTCGTTGTCTACATATTATGGGTCATACACACATATGGTTGTATAACGACGTTGTCAAGAGATTATGGGGCAAACAACATATTTTATTCATCTCACGACGTTTTTTTACAGATATTATGGGCCAAACAACATCTTTGGTCGTATGTCAACATTGTCTACATATTATGGGTCATACACACATATGGTTGTATAACGACGTTGTCAAGAGATTATGGGGCAAACAACATATTTTATTCGTCTCACGACGTTTTTTTACAGATATTATGGGCCACACAACATATATGGTCGTATGACGAGGTTGTCTACATATTATGGGTCATACACACATATGGTTGTATAACGACGTTGTCAAGAGATTATGGGACAAACAACATATTTTATTCATCTCACGACGTTTTTTTACAGAGATTATGGGCCAAACAACATCTTTGGTCGTATGACAACCTTGTCTTCAGATTATGGGCCACACAACATATATGACCATGAGATGTTGACATTGGCCACACAACATTTATAGTCGTAGAACGACGTTGTCGTTGGCCACACAACATTTATAGTCGGAGAACGACGTTGTCATTGGCAACTCAACATTTAAAGTCGTAGAACGCCGTATGACGACGTTGTCTATATATCATGGGCCAGACAACATATGTGGCCGTATGACAACGTTGTCAGCAAAATATGGGCCACACAACATATATGACCATGAGATGTTGACATTGCCCCCCAACATTTTAAAGCGGAGGACCAACGTTGTCATTGGCCACACCACATTTAAAGTCGTAGAACGACGGTGTCATTGGCACCACAGCATTTAATGGCGTAGAACGACGTTGTCGTTGGCCACACAACATTTAAAGTCGTAGAACGACGTTGTCATTGGCACCACAGCATTTAATGTCGTAGAACGACGTTGTCATTGGCCACACAACATTTAAAGTCGTAGAACGACGTTTTCATTGGCCACACAACATTTATAGTCATAGAACGACGTTGTCATTGGTAACACAACATTTAAAGTCGTAGGAAGACTTTATCATTGTCCACACAACATTTAAAATCGTAGAACGACGTTGTCATTAGCAACACAACATTTATAGTCGTAGAACGACGTTTTCATTGGCCACACAACATTTATAGTCATAGACCGACGTTGTCATTGGTAACACAACATTTAAAGTCGTAGAACGACGTTTTCATTGGCCACACAACATTTAAAGCCATAGAACGACGTTGTCATTGGCAACACAACATTTAAAGTCTTAAGAAGAATTTATCATTGTCCACACAACATTTAAAATCGTAGAACGACGTTGTCATTAGCAACACAACATTTATAGTCGTAGAACGAGGTTTTCATTGGCCACCCAACATTTAAAGTCGTAGAACGACGTTGTCATTGGCCACACAGCATTTAAAGTCGTAGAACGACGTTGGCATTGGCCACACAACATTTAAAGCCATAGAAAGACGTTTTCATTGGCAACACAACATTTAAAGTCGTAGAACGACGTTGTCGTTGGCAACACAACATTTATAGTCGTAGAACGACGTTGTCATTGGTAACACAACATTTAAAGTCGTAGAACGACGTTTTCATTGGCCACACATAATTTAAAGTCGTAGTAAGACTTTATCATTGGCCACACAACATTTAAAATCGTAGAACGACGTTGTCATTGGCAACACAACATTTATAGTCGTAGAACGACATTGTCATTGGCCACACAACATTTAAAGTCGTAGACCGACGTTTTCATTGGCCACACAACATTTAAAGTCGTAGAACGACGTTGTCATTGGCAACACAACATTTAAAGTCGTAGGAAGACTTTATCATCGTCCACACAACATTTAAAATCGTAGAACGACGTTGTCATTAGCAACACAACATTTATAGTCGTAGAACGACGTTTTCATTGGCCACACAACATTTAAAAACGTAGAACGACGTTTTCATTGGCCACATTTAAAGTCATAGAACGACGTTGTCATTGGCAACACAACATTTAAAGTCGTAAGAAGAATTTATCATTGTCCACACAACATTTAAAATCGTAGAACGACGTTGTCATTAGCAACACAACATTTATAGTCGTAGAACGACGTTTTCATTGGCCACACAACATTTAAAGTCGTAAAACGACGTTGTCATTGGCAACACAGCATTTAATGTCGTAGAACGACGTTGTCGTTGGCAACACAACATTTATAGTCGTAGAACGACGTTTTCATTGGCCACACAACATTAAAGCCGTAGAACACACGTTGTCATTGGCAACACAACATTTATAGTCGTAGAACGACGTTGTCATTGACCATACAACATTTAAAGTCGTAGACCGACGTTTTCATTGGCCACACAACATTTAAAGTCGTAGAACGACGTTGTCATTGGCAACACAGCATTTAATGTAGTAGAACGACGTTGTCATTGGCCACACAACATTTAAAGTCGTAGAACGACGGTTTCATTGGCCACACAACATATAAAGTCGTAGAACGACGACGTCCTTGGCAACACAACATTAAAAGTCGTAGAACGACGACGTCCTTGGCAACACAACATTAAAAGTCGTAGAACGACGACGTCCTTGGCAACACAACATTAAAAGTCGTAGAACGACGATGTCCTTGGCTTAAAGTCGTAGAACGACGACGTCCTTGGCAACACAACATTTATGAACGACGTTGTCATTGTCCACACAACATTTAAAGCCGTAGAACGACGTTGTCGTTGGCAAAACAACATTTATAGTCGTACAACTACGTTTTCATTGGCCACACAACATATAAAGTCGTAGAACGACGTTTTCATTGACCATACAACATTTAACGTCGTAGACCGACGTTTTTATTGGCCACACAACATTAAACCCGTAGAACACACGTTGTCAGTGGCAACACAACATTTATGAACGACGTTGTCATTGGAAACCCAACATTTAAAGTCGTAGGAAGACTTTATCATTGTCCACACAACATTTAAAATCGTAGAACGACGATGTCCTTGGCAACCAAACATTTATAGTCGTAGAACGACGTTGTCATTGGCCACACAACATTTAAAATCATAGAACGACGTTGTCATTGGAAACACAACATTTAAAGTCGTAGGAAGACTTTATCATTGGCAACACAACATTTAAAATCGTAGAACGACGTTGCCATTGGCCACACAACATTGAAAGTCGTAGAACGACGTTATTGTCATTGGCAAGATTACATCTAAAGTCATATGACGACATTGTCAACAGATTATGTGCTGCGCATTTATGTTCGTGTAACGATGTGTCCACAAAAGATGAAGCAACTCAATGATCGTTTTAAAGTAGGATAATAATGTGGACACTGTAACTAAACTTTTACATCAACCTGTATATTTGGAAACCCCGTGTTGTTAGATTGCCCGTCACCAGTCACCATCATCACTGAAATCATAATATTCGGAGCAACCTCTCCAATGCCAAATCTAAGAACCTCTGCACGCATATATCCGGGCCAACAAGAGTTATTAATATAAGTTGCAATATGTTTTTCCATGACTGTTGTGAAATAAATAAAGTTTATTTGTTTAGATAAGAGAAAGATCACAATGACGAAAATAAGAAACCGCCCAGCTCATCGTATGGCTTAGTAGTATGCCGTCGCTGCTGGTCATGTTGTAAGTTAAGATTGAGGACAGTGTCTGAAGTAGAAAAGTTAGATGTGTACTTTCAACCAAAGTAGGGTACACACGATCGTTGTGGTGGATACAATTCATCTCATGTAAAAACAGCGTACCGTCGGAATATCTGAATGAGAAGTAGACGGACTTGGCTAAGTTCTCATAAACCAGTCCCGATTATTCTTCAACAAATTCAGCCTCATATAATAATAATATACACCATTTATATAGCGCCCTATATAATTTGTAAAATTACTCTAAAGCTCTTTACAACATATGGATAACACAGTTGTGGGACCGCACAAGGCACCAAAAATAGCGTGCGCACACCGTGCATACATCGTTCACACACCGTCCGTACATCGTCCACACATGGTGCGCACAACTGTGCGATTTAGCAATCGTTCGCCCCGTTGTGCGCTTCTCTCCGCACAACTGTGCGTTTTGGTATCATTTGTAGGTCAAAATTACGGAATGACAAAAATACGGAAGGTGTGTATGCGATAATGTACACTGTGTATATATCTGTAATTTCTCATCACAACAATCAAGTTATACAATTTTACAATGCGTGTTACACAGTATTACAGCGACCGTTAGGCTGGGTTCGGCTCCAAGGTAACAGAAAAGGTAAATAACAAATTCATGAGTGTCCGGAGTTTTACTTGACTAGTGCCTGACACACAGAGCTGATATGATACCCGACGAGTTACGTAAGTGCCCCAGGCGGGGAGAAAGCTACGGTCCAGGTACATGTACAAAGTGGTTATGTTTACCTGTATACGGGATTGTGTTGTAATTTTACATGTGTCGATTAAGTTTGTTTAAAAACACAAAAAACACAATTTCTAAATATAAGAATGTATAGACAGAAAGATAAGTTTATAGATGTTGCTAGAATATAGAAACATACGTAAACATCAAGTTTATATGTTTAAACACGAAACCGTATAAATTGTTAAGGCATTCCTCAATTTACACCAACCACGATTGTTATCGCACAACGTCCGTCCATCGTGCGCACAGATGTGCGCAAGCAATGATCGTCCAGCTTTTTATCGTTCGCCCATCGTGCACACACCGTTCACACACCGTGCACACATCGTGTGCACACCGCACATCGTGTAACGTTGTGCAATCCCACAACTGTAGTAATAGTTATAATTGTGAACCAAAAACAAAGGCTTACAATCACTTTTATACATTTAAGCAAGCAATGTGCACATAATTGAACAAATAAAGGGTGGTATTTACATGACGTCTTTGCTGAGACCCTAAAATGCAGACATGAAGAGGTGAGTTTTGATGTCCCTCTTGAAATTGGGCAGGGTATTTGACTTTCTAATAGCAGATGGTAAGCTATTCCACAACGTGGCCGAAACCCTCCCAAAGCACCGGTTTCCATAGGTCACAGTACGAGATTTTCAGACACACAACAATGATTCTGATTCCGACCGCAGTGAACGTGACGGCTTATACAGGGTAACAAGCGCATGTACGTACAGAGGAGCTGTTCCATTCAGTGCCTTGTATATGTACACCAAAATTTTGTACTGTGACCTGTATCGTACAGGTAACCAGTGGAATGAATATAGCACAGGTGTGATGTGCTCTCTCTTTCGAATACGAGTAACCAGCCGTGCTGCAGTGTTCTGGACCCTCTGCAGACGACTAGTTAGTTTGCCAGATTTACCACAAAGCAGGGCGTTACCATAATCCAACCGAGAGGTAACAAAGTGAATGCACCAAAATCTTACATGCATCTTCAGTTATAAACTGCCAAATACAGCCGATGTTCCTGATCTGGTGGTAACAGGATTTTGCAATAGCGTTCACTTGTTTCTCCATGTACAGTGAACTACCAAAGTATATCCCTATGTTTTTAACAGCTGGGACAGTCTCAATAGTTCTGGCACCGACCTTGAGCTGGAGAGCCGTTGTTTGCTGACACTTTGGGGAAAAGACGATTAGTTCCGTCTTTTCCTGAATAAGCTTTAGCATGTTAGCGTTCATCTAGGTTCTGATATCTGTCAGACAAGCTTACACATTTTCTGAAACTATATCCCAATTGTCCTGTGGTTTGATGACCATGTAAATTTGTGTGTCATCAGCATAGCAGTGATAGCGAAGACTATGGCGACGATAAAACTCTCCAATCGGTTTAGAGTACAGGTAATATTTTCGTGGTCCTAACACCGACCCTGAGAAACCCTGGAATCTAGTACTTTGTCATGTGAGGTGTTAGATCCGATGGCATCACACTGTCGTCGTTCACTCATGTATGACTGTATCCAGCATAGTGCGGTATCAGTCACTCCATAAGAGTATTCCAGACGTTTATAAAGTACACTTGTCATGGTCAATGACATAAAATGCAGCTGACAAGTCATGCATGACAAGCACCGCTCTGCACTTGTTATCCAATGCAGAAGCTATGTCATTATGTACACGTAGGTGGGCCGTCTCAGTAGAGTGTCCCATGCGGTGGACCGATTGCATGTTGTCATGGAGACTGTTTGCATGGAGATGAATCTCAAAACGCAGGGACACAACCTTCTCCAAGATCTGAGACAGAAAAGGTTGATTTGGAAATGGGCGGTAGTTCTTCAACTCCTCCTTGTTCAACCAGGCTTCTTTAACAATGGTCTAACATGTGCCTTCTTGAAACACAATGGAACCTTTGACTCAGTCAATGATTTGTTCATGATTGAGGTAATCAAAGTCAATACATTGCTTTAATAGGTCTGTAGGCAGTGGATCAAGATCACAGGACTTCGATTGCGAGGTCATGATGATATAGTGCAACTCGTCCTGGGTTGTTGGTGAGAGTTTTGCCAATGGTTCCCCATCAAATTCAATGTCAGCAGTCATGACAGAGATATCATTGTCAGCAGAAGAGTTCACTTCGGCAATATTTTTCCTGATTGAGCTGATTTTATTCAGAAAGTAATCGCTGAACTTGTTTGACAAGTCTTTTTCAGAATTACAGCTTGGTAGGATAATTTCACCTTTCTGGCCCATTAGTTTTTTGGTGAGTCTAAAAAGCTGTCTATGATCCTTTCCTCATTCTTCGATTCTTTCCGAATAATAAGCCTTCTTTGACTGAATGAGAAGTGAACCACCTAGCCGACATTGCTCTCTATAGATCTGTTGTCGAACGGTTAATAATTTGGTCTGTCGCCATTGTCTCTCTGCTTTTCTACGGTTCTGTTCCACGGGGCATTCGGTATCACAGTGATCACCTTAGTCTGTAGAAGTGCGTGTTTCTCTATAAGGGCTTCTATACCAGATGTGTATGATTCAACAAGATCATCAACCCCCCTTCAGTAGATTGAAGGGCGGAAGAAAACTGAATGTCATTGTTAAAATCTGGTATTGAAATTTCGCATAAATTCCGAAAGCTCACTTATTTCCTTGTACGATCTGGCTTACTACACTACAGTGTTAAGTGGACAACAAGATGTTCACCAGATTGGTTCCCCTTTACATCACTTAGACATGGATCAGTCACTGAAATTGCTTCATGAATGACTGAGTTATCTTCCCTCGTTATGATCACATCCAGTGTGTGGCCATTGTTGTGTGTAGCTTCTGTCAAATGCTGAATCAGACCCCTGGAATCTAGTAGACCAGAGAACTGGCGAGCATCAACATTAGATAGATCGTCTTAGTGGAAATTAGGTCACCCGTGATAATAATCTCTTGTGGTACAACAAACTATATGGTCTAAAAAGGTAGACCACTCATAAAAAACACTGTATTTCGGAAAGCATTCTGTTTAGATGGAGGAGGCCTGTAAATGATACTCAGTCTAAATTGTTTATCACCAGCAATGACAGAACAAGTCATGTGGTCAAAGTGTGTGTATACATCATCATGGCTGGAAGAGAGATGTCTCACACTTAGGCCTTTCTTAAACAGAACAGCCACCCCACCACCATTATTGTCGAGTCTAGCATTGTGGAGGAATCCATAGCCTGCTGGTATTAGCTCAGCATGTACCTAGTGATCGATATCTAACCGAACCAGGTTTCTGTCAATGCAAGAATGTCAATATCCTGAGATGTTACAAAATCCCCGATGGACAATGACTTATTCTTCACCGAGCGACAGCTTAAGGACACTTAATTCAGAGGAGTATCTGACTTACAGTGACCAGCTGTTGTTGGCTTGATGACCTGTAGATTCTCGTACGATACTTATGATGTCGGAATCCGTGTGGAAGTATCGTTACGAGAATGCATAATAGTGTTGATGCCTGATACTTCTGTAAGTGCAGTATGGCCCTGCAAGAAAGTGTGCGAGGCGGTAAGACCATTTGTAGTGATCAAATGGATGAGATTATCATATACTGAAAGATATCAACCTCCGCTGAAGGAAGAAAAAATCACAGTATGGAAATTCACGGTGCTGTAGGGGATTCCCACATTAGTCGCCTCTTCTGTGGCGTGTACCGAGATGATATATATTAGAAATGATCCTACTACAACTTCTAGTATTTACAACATAAGCGAAACAACACCAAACAAAAACAGTAGTACAACAGTGCAAAATGTCTAGAACATATCTACCAAATTTCTGATTCTGATTCCGATTCTGGAAGGGGACTCACATTACAAATGGCATCTGAAAATTACAACAAATGGTATCAGAAAGTTTTAGTAAGATTTTGGAGTATTTCTATTTTGAACTGTAATCAAGAATCATTGAAATAAAATACTGATATTGATCTTAAGTAATATTAATTATTTACATTTATGCTGCAGTCCTGCTGGTGGTCCCTCATTAGTGCCTCTTGAGTTAACGAGACATGATAAATTTGTGACGAGATGTCTCTTACAAATCAAAATTTGACGAGGCACAATTTTTTCTTAAAATTGTATAGATATATTAACTTCCCAGAAGAAATACACTAATGTTTCACGCGCAGATGATCGCGTTTATATAAGCAAGAATGAACAAAAGCCGAGAGAGGATACCGAGATGGTCAGATATATGGGGCAAAAATCGACGGTAAAACAAAGAGGGGGTCTATCCAAGCCCAGATAATAATTGACCACAAATGATTACAGTTGTTGTATCACTGCAAAAGCGTATTATGTTGTCAAATGTAAAAACAATGTTTAAAAAATACAAATATACTTAACTAAAAATGGTATGTTATATTAACTGACTAGAAATTCAGAAAACACCTGGACGAGTCGACTGCGTTCGCGAGAGACGGAACGTACATCAAAACATTTGCAAAAAATAAAACATTATATAAAAATTTTACAGACGTCACTTCGTCACAACAACAACAAACATGTAGACAACTCGCCCAGCGGCTAAAATTCTGTACCGGATTTACGAAATTAAAACCAAAAATAACGACAAAGTTTCAAATTCAAAAACTCTTATTATAGACGAGAGAAATGATCTCGAACTATTAAAATGATAATATGGTTTAAACTTCAGCGTTGGTAAATAAGTATATTCGTGAAAAACACATTTGCCAGGAGCCTACGGGAGCAAGTCTTATCAGGCGCTAAGTCCTCAATAATTTATAAAAACTAAACCGAGACGGCCAATGAGGAGCAAACTTTGTCCCCATAGGACGTTGGGAATTCTTACCACCAAATTAAAAAGTAATATTCAACCAGAACTTAATCGTCTTTACAACTTCATCCTCAATGTATTTCATTTTTGCCTTTAATGCGCTTTTTGTAATATACGCTCCAAAGCAGTTTACAGCCAAACGCATATTTATATCACCGTTCGACTTTCTTAGAAAAGAAAACATGATACTTTAAAGACGTGGTCGTATGGATCAGTAGATAACGCACCCGCCTTCAGCAAGACCGGAGGTCCTTTCTCTCCGATCGGACTTGAAAAGGAATGCGGTCAGGAATGTCCGACCACGTAGATTTCCTCTAGCTACTTCGGGTTCCTACCACATAATGATCCCCCTCCACCCCCTCACTGATGAATCAAGGGGTTCGTCTCCGGTATGTTCTGTTCCAGGCAACCTCTGAACAGAGCAGGAGGACTTGCTCGTTACCCGATTACTCGTCAGCAAATACATTTAGGAAAAACAAGGTTACCTGATAATTTTACATTTTGCATGAATATTTAATTGCGTCACTGGATCCTCTGTGTATGATTTCGTACTAGGCAATGGGGTGTTTGGCGTGTGAAAGATTGGGTTGTACATTAAAGTACGGGAATAGAATAGGCATACATAGGTGCTGTTTACCTGGATAGAGGTCGTTTATTTAAGTTAATGGGCTGTTAAGTGTCTTGATCATTTTGATAGCAATGCATCAAGTAGTCCCAATCTCTTCCTGACCTGCTTTGGATCATACCGTAAATACTGTTTATTTACATGCTTTTCTTTTCGTGTACACGTTCATAAATCAAAGATGGATTAATATGCTAGTAATCAGATAAAACTTTGATTTGAAAATAATGTCACACGGTTTCTGACGACAAGTTTCAAGTTTCAAGTTTTATTTTTACACTCACGCCACATGTATACGTGCGTAACAAGAGGTCACATATTACATAGTATACATTGATGGGCATAGTACTCACATAATATAATATGACACATGATACAATTTATACAATAACAACCAATTTCAATAATTCTTTCAGCTAACTTATTTTAGATATTAAGTTGCTTCATTACTCTTTGTATAAATTTACTTACTTTTATTAAAAGTATCGTGTTACAAATTGAGAACATCCTTTCATTTTGATATAAGTTGGGTTGACATAATAATAATTTGGTATATAAAGTTGTCTAAGAGCTAAAACAGATACATTAGTACATTGGTATAAGTAGTGGTATTCGTCCCCAACACAGTTATTACATAGGGGACATAACCTTTCCTCGGCTGGGACTCTATTCCATCTTCCTGTTTCTATAGGAAATTTTATATTTTATGTTCTAAATTTACATATTACTTTTCGTTCGTTACGATTTAGCTTTAAAAGATATGGATCAATATTAAACTGAAATTTGAATAAGGAGTATAAACTTGCCCTCGCGAGGAGGTTTCAACATCATGAAACCAACTTTGAATGAAATTGATCGCATAATCTCTGCTTAATGATAGTTTTCAAGCATTGTCTATTAATTGTACATGATATTTGGAAAGTCCATAAATTATTAAATCCAGTATTGTTTAAGATATCTCGGATATACGTTGACCATTTAAAACTTAATAAAGAATTCTGGTGCAAATTGTACATTAACTTATACATTACACTAGACAATTTCGATCCACCGTTATAAGCTTATGCCAGAACATAACCATTCTAACACTGATTTCAATTTCTAGGGGATACCTTCCTAACTCACCATATACCATAACATTTGGGGTGCTCTTCCGAATGTTAAGAATTTCCTTTCAAAACTGTAAATGTATTTTTTCGATACTTTTTGCGTTTGCATAGCCCCAGATTTCACATCCATATAATAAAATAGGTGACACAAGTGCATCAAATAATTTCAGTTGAAGATCTACAGGGATGGAAATATTTCTAATCTTGATATACAATGCATGTATAGCTTTTTTTGCTTGCTCTGTTAGTTTACTTTTGGCTTTTGTAAAAGCACTATTGTAGTTTAATATTATTCCAAGATATGTGTACGAATCTTGTATTTTTAAGATCTCATTATTTAACGTAAAGTGATGATCTCTTTTACTTTTTCTTTTTTCAAAAATCAAAACTTTAGTTTTTTGGGTAACAACTGTTAATTTCCATATATTACAATAAGTCTCTTTTACTTTTTCTTTTTTCAAAAATCAAAACTTTAGTTTTTTGGGTATTAACTGTTAATTTCCATATATTACAATAATTTTGGAATTCATTCAATGCGTTCTGTAGGCCATCTGGTGTTTCTGACAAAAGCACTGTATCATCAGCATATGATATAATAAACTATTTTAAGTACAAACCTAAATTTTGATCACTAAGAGCATACACTTCATTCAAACAAGAAACATTACGTTGATTGAGGAAATCCTCTAGATCGTTAAGAAAGAGGGAAAACAAAAATGGCGATAAGTTTTCTCCTTGTTTTACCCCGACATTGCACATGAAAAAGTCGGACGTACCATTACCATTAATTACGCATGATTTGGTATTTTTATATAAATTATAAAGGACTTTAAATATTTTGCCCGAAATGTTACTATTTTGTAATTTTCTCTACAAAAAGCCTGCTCACCACACCGCATCAAAGACATTTTTAAAATCAACGAATAAACAATATAACTTTTTACCCTTTGAAAAATATAACGAAATTAGGGAATGCAATATAAAAAAATGTTTTCAGTAGTGGAATATCCCTTTCGAAATCCCGCTTGGGCGGAGGATATCAGGTTTGTCTTATCAGATAATTTTGTTAGTCTACCATTAATTATAGAGGTAAATACTTTTCCCAAGCATGACACCAGAGTTATCGCCCTATAATTATCCGGATCGCCCTGGTTACCTTTATTTTTGTATATAGGTTTAATAATACCAACTGTCGTTTCTTGGGGTATTATTCCAGTGTTGAGAACTATGTTGAAAAAATCTGTATATAAAGGCAAAAACTGATTGAGAGTATTTTTTATATATTCATTCCGTATTTCATCGATTCCGCTCCCTTTATTATTTTTTAAGCTTTCTATCGATCATATAATTTCCGTTTCGGTAATTTCAGCATTGAGATCTGCAGAGACTTCATCGTTATCAATATCTTGTAGAAGTCCTTCATAAATATCTTCCTCATAGAATTCAAATTTTTAAAATAGTTGTAGAGTTTACTCTACAAGGTATTCCCCACTGACTATGGAAATGTGAATTTCAGAATGACTATGCTGACAGTGACAACTCTGAGTGCAGGTCAATGTCTTATTACAATTACCCGGATTGTATCATACACGTAGCTTCCGTACATGGCACGGTATTCAAGTTCAATCCGGACAAGGAAATAAATAAATTGCTGTCTATAAACCTACTAGTTATACATGACAGATAAACGTACGCACACGCGGATACAGTGATTCATCAATGACGCTAGAAGCCAAAAGTCCCAATAGGTCTACACCACTACTGAAACAGAAGGGACGGTGCCCTTTAACATTATAAATTTAACAACTAAGATAAGTACTGATTAATTTTAAATTGATAACGCACACAGTGGTATATCATCACCCGTGCCACTAGTCAAAAGAAAGAAATGTGGCCATCACGGTTACGGCAAACTTCGGGAACTAAAACATCCACAAGCGGAGTCTACCAACTGGGGCTAACATGCTACATGACAGAACATTTGTATTAAAGGATACATGTGCAAAGAAACAAGGAAGCATACAGGTTGTAGAGAAATGTAAGAACAGGAAAAATAAAGAATAGTTGTTAGGTGAAGCAGACGTATGTTGGGTTCCTCAAGTTCCCTGTCCCTAGCAGAGCATAATAAATATAGCATCTTAAACGCGTTTTCATTTCATGAGATTTTATGAAACGAGTCCTAGGAGTTTTTATTTTTGCGAGCCTTGGCTTAAAAGCTCATATGAAATGAAAACAAATTTAAGATACTTTTTATCACATAACTCAGAAAATTTACATTTTGACAGGTTTTAAAGCCAAAATGTAGAGGGCTTAATCAAACGGAGACAGCCATTTTGTTGCGCCATTCACAATTTATGACGTCACGTCATTGTCCATATTATGACGTCACAATCGATTTCTGACTGGCACAGCCAATGAAAAACGCTCCAGGGTATATTACACTAGTGACATATGTAGAAATATTACACAGGCGAATTCGCTGGATATCAGGCCGATTATGTCATAAACATAATTATTTCGTGGAAATACCAGCTGAATATATGTGGAACCTGAAGGCATCGATGTGAAATGCTTGGTTAACAATTCGACAGACGATTAAGGGGACTCTTCAAAGAATTTAATTGACATTAAATAGTCCTGATTATTTTAATTCATCACAATTCTTCAAGGGTATTTATTTCAGAATGGATTATATATTTTCCACTGATACTTTTTTTTCCTTTTTTATAAATCATGATCGTTACATTATTACTTTTAGAAAGGCCATCTCATTAACCGACACGATCGGTTAAGTGTCACGATTTAAATCCAATAATGATTATAAAAATAAACATTTATGCAATTATTGAAATGCATGCATACTAATTATCTGAATTGTCCCCGCAGATTCCTGACAACATTTCAATTCAATTCAATTAGTTTCAATTTGTTTATTCTGTAAGCCTTACGATACAAAACACAATATAAATACATATTACCAGGTTAAACAGAGTAATGATGTACAGGAGAGTGATAATTGTAATCGTATCACACACACACACACACACACACACACATACACACATACACACACACATACACACACACATACACACATACACACATACACACATACATACAAACACATAGATACACNTCACCCGTAAATCTGCATTAATTTACATTATTAGCACTGAGCAATTGAACAAATTTAAATACACTGGGACGACTAAAATAATATGGCTTCAGGTATCTCACCCGTAAATCTGCATTAATTTACATTATTAGCACTGAGCAATTGAACAAATTTAAATACACTGGGACGACTAAAATAATATGGCTTCAGGTATCTCACCCGTAAATCTGCATTAATTTACATTATTAGCACTGAGCAATTGAACAAATTTAAATACACTGGGACGACTAAAATAATATGGTTTCAGGTATCTCACCCGTAAATCTGCATAAATAGGACACTTAAGGATGAAGTGAAACTCATCCTCAATATCATGAGTATCACATAATGTACAAACTCTATTGGACCTAGCTAAATTATTGTATCTTCCACTTTCAATATTTAGCTTGTGTGAGCTTAACCGAATACATGAAATACTGTTCTTGTACAACTGATCAATAGGTTTTTTCAGGTAGAATTGCAGACCAAAATTATCTACAAACCAACTTATTTAATTCTGATTGTGTATTTATAATCCAATCATCATTATCTAATATTCTCTGTTCATAACATGCTTTCAATATACAATTGTCTGTTTCTTTCACTTTAACCCAGTATTTTAATATTTTCATTTTCCGAACAATATACATTGGAAGTCTACCTAATTCGTAATATACAAGGTCATTACATGTATTTTTACCCACACCTAGTGTTGTTTTTACAGAAATATGTATGAACTATTTCAACTTCTAAAGCTCTGTGAAAACCCCATATTTCACTTGCATACCCCAATACACTGCCTACGTAAGTGTCGAATACAGAACATAATGTTTCAGTATTAAATTTATGGTTCTTTAATTTGCTTGATAATGCAAAATAGGTTTTCCTTCCCTTTTCTGCTGCATGTTGCTGAGTTTTGATGAATTTTCCGTTAAAATTAAAAAGCATACCTAGATTATTGAATTCATTCACAACTTCTACTTCGCTATTGTCATAAAACCATCTTTCGTCCTGTTTTACAATACCACCATTCCTGAAAACGACAATTTTAGTTGTATCTGTATTAAGTGTAAGCTTCCACTCATTATTATACAAACATCTAACATAGATTGTAGAGCATGCGGTGATTCTGCAATAAGAACTGTGTCGTCTGCGTACATAAGTAAAAATAAGGATATCATACCAATTTCAACTGGTTGACAATTTTCTCTGATAAAATTCATTTCACAGTCATTGACAAATAAACTGTATAAAACTGGTGAGAGAACTTCTCCTTGGAAGAGACCGATTCTGCTCGAAGAACATTCTGAAATACGACAGTTGTATTTAACACAGGATTTAACATTTTCGTACAGGGATTGTATAATCTTTAACAATTTACCTTGAACTCCATGTTTAACGAGTTTACACCACAATTTCCCTATATCAATAAGGTCAAAAGCCTTTTTGTAATCTACAAAGCAACAATACAACCTTTTCTTTTTAGAGATCTATTAATTAATGACTGAAGTACGAATATAGCATCTACATTTGAGTGACCAGCTTTAAAACCAAACTGGGCATCAGTAATAATTGAATTTTCTTTGTACCACTGTTTAAGTCTTTTGTTTAAAACTGCAGTAAAAAGTTTCACTTTGAGAACTGGTCTGGTCATCAGAACTATACCAATGGAAACAGAAACAAATATCCGTATGCATTAATTATATCATCATCGGGGCTTATTTCGTGAACGAATAAGAATATGTCATCAGGAAATTTGTAAATGGCTGTATCAAGATATGACGTTGTATCGTGTACAAATATGGTCAGATTACGCCTTTTCAGTGAAATGGCACTTTTAAATGACCCACCTCTGTAGTCAACGTCGTCACGTGACGCAAATGAGTCTAAATCCGAACTTAAAAAAAAAAAAATGATTTAGCGGAAGACCTAATAAACGCAATTAACCATCTTATATTTCAGGCACATATAAACGTTAATGATTTTCCCGTACGATGGACAAAACTAATAAAAAATGAACGCAAGTCACACGTATGATTGTACATAGTTTACCTGTGATTGTACCTATATACATGTAGTTTACCCGTGATTGTACCTATATAGTTTACCTGTGAGTGTACCTATATAGTTTACCTGAGATTGTACCTATATAGTTTACCTGTGGTTGTACCTATATAGTTTACCTGTGATTGTACCTATATAGTATACCCGTGATTGTACCTATATAATTTACCTGTGATTGTACCTATATAATTTACCTGTGATTGTACCTATATAATTTACCTGTGATTGTACCTATATAGTTTACCCGTGACTGTACCTATATAGTTTACCTGTGATTGTACCTATATAGTTTACCCGTGATTGTACCTATATAATTTACCTGTGATTGTACCTATATAGTTTACCCGTGACTGTACCTATATAGTTTACCTGTGATTGTACCTATATAGTTTACCTTTATATCTTTCATTCGCCCTTTCGATTGTCTGCCGTATGTCATTACTGTAGGGAAATTACCTTTCGAAATGATAAAGTATTTATTACAATCTACAAACTAAATCTTAAAACGAGTCAAATTCTTGCATATTTCGTGGTTATCCTCTGTAAAGGGGCAGCTGATATGGAAACAATAGAACGAGGGTGACCTTTGGAGTGGTAGGCTTGGGGTTCGACATGGGGATCAACAGTGCCCTCTCCTATTTTAGACACTTCCTTGATTCTATTTGGTAGACCTTTTCCACAAAATGTTCGTTCAATATTTCATTCATTTTCACCAACACTGGTGATTGATTGTGTATGCTGTCAATATTCAGCTCAAACATGAATATGACAGGATTATTTTACAAAGTCACAGGTGCTTACTGCGTTCCGGATGTTAATTGAGTATTGAGGACAGAGTGCTATGTTACTGCATATCTGAACACATCAAAGAAGAAGGGTTTGCATGTTTTACCGATTACTCCTCATCAGAAACAGAAACCCACCAATTTTGCAATGTGTAGGAATTTGTAGATGTGCAACGTGAAATTCCATTTATGATAAGACATAAGACCAGGGGGTGTACGTGGGAGTGAGAGACCACACTGTGCATCAGAGTATGTAAATAAGATAAACAAATTCAGTCTAGCAAAGCAAGCATTCAATCAAACATATCGAGATCCTTTCTCTATGACTGTGTTTACCTGTGGTTTTGTTATTGGGGTTGATACAATGTAGGATTTTTGCTGAATAACACAATGTATGAATTTCCCGATTTTCTCATAGGCTACTAAGGAACACATTGTAACTAAAGACTGCTCGTGATATGGTGGAGAGGTAAAGACGCACAGGTGTGGAGCTCCACAAAATTTTGCTAATTACGGCACATCTCAAGACTTTTTGACCGTTTTCTACTGATATTTATTGTGGTAAGGAACTTCAGTGATGTGTGTAGTGTTATTTAGATATTAACATACCATTATATGGGTAAAAACAATCGAAAACGTAAACAACGTGATTCCGGTGTTCAGTCACCCGTGACCAGTGTGAGTACGTCCAGCGCACCCGTTGCCACGTATCCAACGAGCAGTGTTATGGCTAATGCCCATAATGTACTTTATAACCCGTGCTATCAGCCCAACTATCCAGGTACTACCAGTATAACACCCTCGTTCCCTCCCTCACCCACTCGGCCAAATATGTCCGGTAACTATGTTCCAATGCAAACCGGGAATTTTATTCCATCTCCACCACCGGTACCACCATCCCCCGTCAAACAGCACAGCCCCCACCTGCCCCGACTTCAGACCCTGTAATAGTTGATATCTACAACCGACTATCCAAACTTGAACTGCTACCCAAAATATATGAAAAAGCGTTCTATATGACCTTCCAATAAATCTAGCTAATTTGGTAGCAGTCATTGCAATGAGTCTTCCTTTAACCACCTTTCATTGACTTATAACGTGTCTTTACATTTTTTCAAGATGTGATTATGAAATGATATTAATATCAATTGTATCTCAATTTTTGTCTGCACCATTTTTTTGTTTGTTCTCATGTCACTTGCACTCACCGTTCTCATCCACATTGTACTCGTCATTATTTTGGAGGAAATAAAGATATGAATGAATAAGAACTGTGTCGTCTGCGTACATAAGTATAAATAAGGATATCATACTTATTGATTCTATTTGGTTGACCTTTTCCACAAAATGTTCGTTCGATATTTCATTCATTTTCACCAACACTGGTAATTGTTTGTGTATGCTGTCAATATTCAGCTCAAACATGAATATGACAGGATTATTTTACAAAGTCACAGGTGCTTACTGAGTTCCGGATGTTAATTGAGTATTGAGGACAGAGTGCTATGTTACTGCATATCTGAACACATCAAAGAAGAAGGGTTTGCATGTTTTACCGATTACTCCTCATCAGAAACAGAAACCCACCAATTTTGCAATGTGTAGGAATTTGTAGATGTGCAACGTGAAATTCCATTTATGATAAGACATAAGACCAGGGGGTGTACGTGGGTGTGAGAGACCACACTGTGCATCAGAGTATGTAAATAAGATAAACAAATTCAGCCTAGCAAAGCAAGCATTCAATCAAACATATCGAGATCCTTTCTCTATGACTGTGTTTACCCGTGGTTTTGTTATTGGGGTTGATACAATGTAGGATTTTTGCTGAATAACACAATGTATGAATTTCCCGATTTTCTCATAGGCTACTAAGGAACACATTGTAACTAAAGACTGTTCGTGATATGGTGGACAGGTAAAGACGCACAGGTGTGGAGCTCCACAAAATTTTGCTAATTACGGCACATCTCAAGACTTTTTGACCGTTTTCTACTGATATCTATTGTGGTAAGGAACTTCAGTGATGTGTGTAGTGTTATTTAGATATTAACATACCATTATATGGGTAAAAACAATCGAAACCGTAAACAACGTGATTCCGGTGTTCAGTCACCCGTGACCAGTGTGAGTACGTCCAGCGCACCCGTTGCCACGTATCCAACGAGCAGGGTTATAGAAAATTGTAAAACATTGTATAATAAATATAAGCGGTCATTGTCAGAATTTAATCATTGTAAATCTGATGATAACCATCACATATTAATCACTTCGAAACGTTCTTACAAGAAAATGGAGTTAAAGCTGAAACGTCAATACAAACGACACGAATGTGACATGCTGGAAATGTTAAAAAAATCGAACCCCAAGAAGTTCCACAAACTATTTAAAAGCAAATCAAGCCAATGGGCAAATTCAAGTTTATCAAACGAAGATTTTTATACTTATTTTAAAAATCTAACAATGAGTAATAATAGTGATGAAGATGACAGCGAACCTAATATCGACGAGGCCATCTACGATGAATTAGACAAAGATATTGATAAAGATGAAATATTAAAAGTCATAAACAATCTAAAAAACAACAAAAGTTGCAGTGAGGACTTAATAATCAATGAAATTTTTATTAAAGGAAAAGATATTTTGTTGCCTTGTATGGAAAAATTGTTCAATGTGATTTTTAAGTCTGGGCATTTCCCAGAAGCATGGTGCAAAGCTTGTATTGTTCCAATTCACAAAAAGGGCAACTTAAATGACACCAATAATTATCGTGGCATTTCGTTAGTTAGTTGTTTTGGAAAAGTTTTTACGGGCGTTTTAAATACCAGAATATTAAATTGGGAAAAAAAGTATGGTATTCTAACTGACGCACAGTTTGGTTTCAGACCTGGAATGTCAACCACTGACGCCATTTTTGTTTTAACAACCCTTATAAATAAGTCCCTAAAAAAGAAAAAGCGTTTGTACTGCTGTTTTGTAGACTTTAAAAAAGCTTTTGATTTTGTTAATAGAAGCAAGTTATGGTGTAAAATGATCAATTGTGGTATCAGAGGTAAATTCCTTCAAATTTTGATTGACCTATATAATAATGTTAAATCATGTGTAAAGTATAATGGAGTCCTAAGTGATAGTTTTTGCAACAAGATTGGACTTTTACAGGGCGAAGTACTGTCACCAGTTTTATTTTCCTTATATGTTAATGATTTTGAGATCAATTTCATAAAAGACAATTGTCCAAGTGTAGAACTGCAACTTATAAACCTATTTTTGATCATGTATGCAGATGACATGGTGCTGCTATCAGAAACACCAGAAGGTCTCCAATCTATGCTGGACTCCCTACAGGATTATTGTAACACATGGGATCTGGAAGCACATGATGTAAATAAAGTTAATTTAAATTTTTGTAAAAAAATTCTAGGAGTCAGACAATGCACTAATAATGATCTGGTTTATTGTGAACTTGGTAGATTCCCCATATAGTCCAAAGGAAACTGAGGATTTTTAAATACTGGTTAAAAGTGAAATGTAGCGATAACTGTATATTAAAAGCTGGCTATGACGAGCGTATAAGTGGTAATGATAACTGGTTAATTAATATTAGGCAAGAATTAGCTAGTATGGGTTTGGAGTATATCTTTGAGGAAAACTTACCTATTAATATTGCGGCAAAGATTATAGAACAAAGATTGCTCGATGTTTCACGACAAAGTATGTTAACAAATATTTCAAATTCTTCAAAGGGGTATTTATATCAACACCTGATAAACACTGTCGACTTACAGTTTTATTTGCGTAAGCCAATCCAATCAAAATTCAAGCGTCAAATTACTTGCTATAGACTGTCCTCTCACAGTTTAAATATTGAGGTCGGGAGGCGGAATAATATAAACCGTCATAATCGACTGTGTACTAGATGTAATTTAGGCGACATTTGAGATGAGTTTCATTTTATTCTCAAATGTC